>NW_008794155.1:3212937-3228750 GCF_000699145.1 Aptenodytes forsteri | reverse complement strand
TTTTTTTTTTTTGTTCAGTACCCAAACAGAAATCCATTATTCACACAGTTCTATTGACAGAGCAGACAGTGAAATCCTGTTGGATTTCAAGCGAAGTGTAAAGGGAAGTAAAGTAATCAAAGCAGTGTTATTTTAAGATCCAATGTTATGTTCTGCCAGAGCTTGACAGTGAAGCGCTGCGCTTACGGAAGCTGAAGACTCTTTGGGGGTAGAATATTAATAATGGTGTGCTCAGTTACCTGTCTGTACTTCCAGTTCAATCACAACGTGTCCTGTGGTCCCTAAGAACGGTTGGCCGCAGAGGCAGCTTGCGATGTGTGCTCCACTCGGTGCACAGCATCACGGGAGGCAGGAGCATCCCCAACGGCTCCGCTTGAATCCTCCAGAAGGAGGGGGCTGCAAGTAGAGATGATGTCTGGTTTTATTCCTGGTTGAGGGCATGAAGCTAGCAGCTTTCTGAGAAGTTCTGTTTTAACATAAATCTCAGCAAAGCCAAGTTCTTACCTGGGGAGAATTCTTGATTTTTCATCTTGTAATGGATTAATGAAATAGAATGAATTTGCAGGGTCTGTTTAATTTCTTGGAGAAAAGATTTACTGTGTTCAATTTATTGAAAGTAAGTTTTAAAGAAGTTCTTTCTGACATATCAGAATAAGATCTTAAATCTCCATTGATGCATTGTGTCCAGTGACACAACACCGTGTCTAATGGTACATCTAGATTTTGCTTCTTCTGTAAGAGTTGCATAAGCTTAGATTGTGATCATTCTCTATTTTAGAAACTGAAACTTTTAGAAACGAAAAGAAGCAGTTTTGTTTGTAAAATTAAAATACTTGTTTTCAAGTTATCGTGGAAATGCACGTCTTTAATCTGACCTTAATACATGGAGTAACGAAAATCAATTTTTCTTCAGTGATGCTTTTTCCCAGACCTGCCTGTACGTGGAGCGTACCCGTGAGGGCTTTGACTTACTGAGAGGGGCAGGTGGAGAGCGTGCTTCTAGTGATACGCAGTAAATGAGAGAATGATGTATAGCTAAAAGTTAAATAGCTCAGTCGATGGATTAGAAACTGTTTTGTCTCGGCTTCTTAAATCATTGAGGTTAAAAAAGACAGACTTATGTACTGCTATGGTCAAATTTGTATGCTGTCAGCATTAGCAGGACAGAACTCTCAATGGGAATTTTGCCTGAGGAGGGTGTGATTAATACATGTACGTTATGGACTATTCATGTAAATGCCAACTGGAGGTGAGACAACTTTACAGCTGTAAGATTTGGAATTATTTTGAAGGGAACGGTAAAATTACCCAGTTGCTCGACACACTTGCACATACTATCAAAAAAATTAAACAGGTACCAGGTCTTCTAAGCCTGCAGGTTCAATTACCGTCGTGGGGCTCAGCCTTCTGCACCACATTGCTCATTCCTCCTCTTAGTTCGTGAGTGTACTCCACCATACGCTGGCATTGGAGCTGTTGATCCCAAACTGGTATGTTTTCCTGACTGTTAGAAACACAAATCCTAATAGGCAACGTGCAGAGCCTTCTAGCAATTAGATAGGATGCATACTTCTCATTTTGCAGCCGTGGTGGAAGGAGCATATTGCGGTGTGGTAGCAAGGCTGATGAGTATTATGAGTGTTTCAGGAATCCTGAAGAATGGTGTATGGTTTGTTAATAGATTTGAGACCCTTTTTTTTTTTTTTGTAGTCATGAAGATTGATGTGCTCTTTGAGCAGTCTGGTTGTTTATGAGCCAGGTGGAGTGGATGTAGTTACCTCCATCAAGCCTTACCTCGCAGCAGCTGGTACCATGCCAAATATTTGATGGCTCCTACTGGCAACATTTAAAAAGACAAAATGCAGATTGTGACCTGCTCTAGGACTGGTGCACTGACAATGTGAGGACAAACACAATAATGAATTCAAGTAAATTTACTGTCTTTGCATCCTCTACTGACATTGATGTCTGCAAAAGAAACAGAAGATCAGCTTTAGGTTAATTTTAGGGTAAGTTGCTGAAAAGTAAGAGCTTTCTTTGCTTAGTCACACTTTAGCAGTTTTAATTCATTCAAGATCATAGCAAACATACGGCCCACAAGCCAAGGAAGATAGAAACTCAAAAGTCTATAAGCAATTCTTGTAATAGCTACATTTGTGTAAATATCTGTGTCTTAGAGTCAGGCATATTGTGCTAAAATACAGGCTGAAATATCTAATGCTGGAAAGCTGGAAGGTTGCGAATTTGAATCTAGAGGATAAACTCAAACATACTTTGATTAATTTTCTTTATCTTTGAATGCAAATACGTTGCAGGATTTCCAGCTGAACTGTGGCTGTGCTTTTTCAAATGCTGGTGGCGTGATTTGTGTCAGTCATCCAGAAGGCAACTATAATCAGTATCCAGTGGTGATATTAGCTCTGTGTAGTTGGCAGACAGAGATACCAGTGGAGTTGATTAGGGATATAGCCAGCTTTCATCCTCCCTATGCTTGTCAATATAAGGTATTACAGCTACCTGTGAAAATATTTCTTCCGTGCCAGCTGAGCTAAGTGTGAGCTTGTGGTCGGTGCAGAATGCCCTCAAATGAATTTCTATGCAAAACCACGATTCTTCTCAGTGTCTAGTGCTCCTTTATGGTACCTAATGTCTCCAAAAGATGTTTTTCAGGACTTCAGAGCAGTGTTAAAATGGTGAGGGCAAAGGCTATTTCTTCCCTATGGCTGTTTCTGCAGAGAGGAGATGGATTTTCAAAGATCCAGCTCCCACTTGCATTAGTGAGGGGGAGCAGCAGGTGCTGATTTTTTAAAAAAATGAACCTGAGCTTCAAACACCTGTAGATTTGGAACAAGGGTTCAAGGTAACCCTTTCAGAAATGGGAATTATAACATTTAAGAAAAATATAAACATCACTTATTATGGCAAGATCTGTATTGCCCTTTATGTTTTAAATATTATGGAATAAGTTTGGCATAAGTTGCTCTAAGTTTGTGCTAAAGATTACCCAAAGAGCATGGCGTGTGCGTGTGACCTGTACATTTGTATAATAATTACAAATGTATATTTATTTATAAACCATTTTTTAATGTCTAGGGAATCTTTAATGAGTTTGATGCTTTCTAATCTTTCAGTTACGAGACTGAAATAAGGTTCCTGTATTCTATTTTATAACTGTGACAGTATTTATAGTTAATTTTTTAAGTCTGGAAAAGAAATCTTAAAATAGATTTATTTGGTTTTGCCCCTCACAATATATTGTAGACAAAAATCCCAGATTGTTTCAGTAAGAAACGAGAAAAATACCTGTAAGTGCCAATAGCAATTCCTGTTTTCCCAGTGAAATAGAGCATGCAGCATAAAATACCTGTTTGGCTATTTTCTTTAAATCAAGCATAACTTCACATACATGTTGAGTTTGTATTCTTTTTAGAGAGTTGTTGTATTTCTTAGGGAACGCTGATACAACAAAGGGGAGATGTGAGCAAAATAGGATCCTTCTTGAACTGTATTTGAAAGGTGGGTAATAGGTAGATGACAAGTTCTAAAATTAACTTATGTGGATAGAAGAGGAAGGAGGCTAGAAGGATAGATTTGAAAAGTGTTATTAAGGACAGGATTCTGGATTTGCGACCCAAAGGTGGCTGAAGTTACCAGGAGGAGCAGATGGAACATGTGACAGTGAGGGTGAATCTCATCCATGAGGGATGTGTTTTTTGGGACTAAACTGGTTCCAAAAGCGGTTAAGGATTTCACTGTCTTTCTACTAGTGAAGGAAGCATTTAACATACCTAGATATTTTCCTCACTCCTTGTATATGATTTGGTAACGTTTGTGTTAAGTCTCTCAAACACACAGCGCCGGGCGCGCAATCTTGAGGAACATAAGTGGGGATGCTTTACGACATCTTTTTATCCTCCTCAACCCAAGCAGAGTCTCTAAGGCATTTTATGCTTTAGTCCCACCCTTGTCAGTTTTGATACATATCAAGGGGCTCTCTGAAAATAAGCAGTGGCCATTCGTAGCGTTCACATCAGTGGTATTTTCACCTGGTTTTGACATGGTGCTTTTAGAGCCCCTTTACGCAGTTGTGACCTCAAAACTTTCTCGGGTTTTAGTTTCCTACCCATAATATCCTCTTGAGATACACGAATTCAAAGCTTCTTGTATTAATACCGTCCTTAGGTCATTTCTCTTTAACCAGATATTCCAGCATGTGTATATGACACCATTCACACAACTTTTCTGAAGGATCCTATAGCTAAATTACAAGAAAGCCCAGCATGGGTTGTGCAGGCATGAGCCTTTCATTTAAGCAGCCCTTCTGAACTTTATCCTCTTGAGATACACGAATTCAAAGCTTCTTGTATTAATACCGTCCTTAGGTCATTTCTCTTTAACCAGATATTCCAGCATGTGTATATGACACCATTCACACAACTTTTCTGAAGGATCCTATAGCTAAATTACAAGAAAGCCCAGCATGGGTTGTGCAGGCATGAGCCTTTCATTTAAGCAGCTCTTCTGAACTCGTCATATTGAAGAGACAGCTGACGGTTTGCAGAGATGTTCACAAAATACTAAAAAAAAAAAAGAGTGAATGGGGAAAGTTTCACGGTCTACATACTTGTAGCATTTGTCCTCTTCTGGGCACCGGTGTTTGACCAGCCCGTGTCCAGCCAGCGAACACGGCAGAGGGATAACTTTCCCCCAGTGGTGGCAAGGGTTTGTGACTTTCTCCAACACTCAGCTGGTAGTTCAAGTAGGCATTTGAGTCTTTTAAAGGACCAATGCTTCTGTCAAATTTCATTTACATTAATAAATGGTTTCAAAATTTTCTGGTGTTCAGCAGATGGATAAAGAACATGATGGCGTATCCCGATTTCCTTAGGATGACAGGCTAAAACAAGCCAGAAAACAATTTGTAGTGGATTTGATATTTTTCAGATTCTTAGTAGACAGAAAATTGCCCAATTCTCAGTGCAAAATTATTTTAGCCAAGACTTTTTTTCCAAGAGAAATAGTCAAAAGAGTATAAAGGCTTTACATTAAACAGAAGATCATTAGGGTAAAGAAGAAACTGGCTGTATTTTATTGCATTCTGTGTGTGAGGTTTAGTGGGCTGGAATCCAACTCATATGATAACTCACAAAAGAAAAAAAATGTTTCTAAATAAGCCAATTAAGTCCTGTATGAGGTAGTATCTAGGAATTTATTTTCATCGGATAATATTAAGAGAAATAAACTAAACCCGATTGTGCAGACAGGAGGCTGAGACCTGGTAGTGAATATCTGTAACAGCCGGCGGTGTGTGGGGCTAGGGGCTTCCCTCCATCTCAGTCTGCAGGAGGATTTGGGGTGTGGGGAAGTCAGGGTAGAAGAAAAGGCTGGGAGCAGCCTGCAGCCATGGGGTCTTCTGTGCTCGCTGCTCCTCAGACAGGGTGAAGGAGCTGCACCCGGGGTCTGGTTGTGTGCCGTGCTGTGGGGGTCGGCAGTAAGTTTCTCCCGAGGTTTAAGTAAGGGAATAATTTGAGTCTAACTTCAATAGACAGCTTCTCACATTGATCTCTGACTGCAGCCCTTTTAGTGGAGGAAAAAGTGGGCTTTTTTTGTGTAATTTAATCCTTTCCTGCTGGGTGGCCCTACAGAAGGCTTTTTCTGTAGCTGAAATTCCTTCGGTGGTGCACGTTGCGTGCTGGACAGGAATGATTGAGAGAGCCACCTTTATATAGTAGTTCTGAAGGCTGTTGAGTGGAAATTAAAGATAAGCGTTGCACTTTCTTTGAGTCTTTTTATCTCGGTGGTGCACGTTGCGTGCTGGACAGGAATGATTGAGAGAGCCACCTTTATATAGTAGTTCTGAAGGCTGTTGAGTGGAAATTAAAGATAAGCGTTGCACTTTCTTTGAGTTTCTTTTTATCGAGCTGTTTATGAAGTAAAGCTGATTAAAAACAATTTAGTCACTTGCGTTGAGGTTAGCGGATGCTGGAGGGGAAGGCTCCCCCCTTAAAATAGGAAGTTTTGACAAACTTTTAATTAAGAATTCAGGACTTGGAAATTTTGGGCTAGTTCTGCACTACCGAGATTGGCTCTGGAGCATATCGGTCTGTTAGGTTTTTAAAGTAAATCTTCCTCTTAATTCTAATGAAGTATCGTAATGCCAGTACTCTTCATTAGGCAGCAATTTGTGATTAGTCAGGTGGTTGTAATGGAAAGAGAAGAACGTGATGAAATGGTAGAGAAATTGCAGAGCAGGGAAAATGGCCAGAGATTGCGGCTCCTAAATGCTCTTTAACATCCTCCTGTTGGCAGATTTCCCACTGAATTCAGTGCTCTCGGTGGGACGGGATTCGATCCTCACACAGATCCTGGCTTGTGTGGAAACATGAGTTCGGTGGACCTCGATTACAGGACTTGAGCTCTGAAGTTGTGACAAGAAATAATGCTAAGAACACCATAAAAAGGGAGAACTACTAATTCCACCAAAACTTTGAAGCCAGGCTATTAAGTGTAGATTACATTATCGCATTTGTTTATCTGTGAATTGAATCTCATATTTAATAAAAGGTAGCTTTTGTGAAGCGCTGGAGTGAATGTGAATTAGTGAATCGAGAAAGATTAGCTCGTTTGGTGTTTTTCTTTCTGTCTGTATGAAGCACATCTGTAATTGTCTCACATTAGGTACTGCCTTTGTTAGAAGAGTTAAACAAGTAATAGGATAAGATATTTCATAGTTCCTTTTAAAATAAACAACCTGTTCAGTTTTTCTCTTTAGGCAGTTTGCAAATGTCAGAGCAAAGCTTTTGAAAAGAACGTATATATGAGATGGAGTTTCTTTAGAAACTGAATCATCCTGTATTGTTGGGATGCATTTTCCAATTTTGAAGCCTGGTCTTCCCATACTGTATGATTTTAGTGTATCCTTTTACCGTCTTAAAACAGATGTGTTATTTAAAAATCCCTGTGGAGATGTGGGAATTGGACTGTAAGCGTGAATTTGTTCAGGGCCTTTCTGGGAGCTGTGGTCTATATTTTGCCATGGGTAGCCTGACGGTGTTGCTACCAATGAACCCTCACATTGACCCAGTAGTTACCAAGCCCAGAAAGAGAAAAAAGGAAAAGAAAGACAAATGAGTCAACACATCCATGTGGACTGGGTCAGCAGCTATGCAAGCAGAAGACAGCGCTTTTTCCTTTCATATCACCGAGGAGAGAAAAACAATCACACAAAGTTAGTTCTTGGCTTGGTCCTGTGGCTAGTGGTGTCCGTGGGGATTCAGGCACTATGTCCAATGGGAGACGGGTGTAGTTTGAAAAGTGACTTTTCTGGAAGAAGTGAGAATATTTATCTGTCCCTAGCAAGCGAGCAGGGAGTTTGCTGGGACTGGATGAACCCAGGGCACTTTGCTGGAGGGACAAAGTCACTTCCAGGTGGCGTGAGGTCCACCTGTGCTCCCTCTCCACATCTCCTGTGGCACTGCATCTATGTCTGTCTCTGATGTGGGGGTTGTTTCCATTCATTACTGGCAAATGTGCATGTGATATAAAATACCAAGTCTTTTTTGTAGTGAAAATGCGACGATCCAGCAGGACTGGTAAGTCCTCATGAACTTAATGATAGGCTGTTGGGCAGTTCTGTAGAAATGGCTCTATCCGTGCTTGAAGCAGGGGGGAGATGGGTCTTGGCTGCCCGTAGTGCATTGTAGAAACCAAAATGATCCCGTAAGTTCAAATTCCATTTTTTGTTACCAGATGCAAAATTCCCATTAAATTTAACATAGCAAGAATTTCCCCCCACGGTTTCAGCAGGCTTCCCAAGTTTAATACAAAGTCAGCACTGTTCTGTTGTACGCTTAGTGCTGTGTCAAAGGAGACTAGAGCCAAGAGGGTATTTTGTTCTTTTTCATGGTGTTTACAAGTAAAGCTGACTGATTTGGTAACACTCTTAGAAACTCTCTGAGAATGTAAGTTTAGCAGAGTGCTCCCTGGACATGCATAGATCTAAAGATAGCCGTTTCTTGCCTATCAATAAGTATCTTAAGGCCTTTACTTTTAATGCTATATATGACTTAAATCCCAGGAAAATAATTCCACTACTGCTGTTCATTTATATCATAGGAGTCTGCATTCATTCAGACTAGGCTAGGTTTTCTAATACATTATTTATTTAGGTCTTCAAAATGTCCGTGGTACTGCATGTGGTTGACAGAGCATATTCTTGTTTGTTAATGTTATATGGCAACCTGTTTTCCCAAGATGCTTAAATAAATGAATGCCTTCAAATAAAGCCGTGATTTTAAAAGCCACTTTTAACTGCAGCATCCCGTAATCTTAGCTCTGATTCCTCTTCTCTACGACCACCTATTTGAAATAGTTCTGGAAGGATCTTCTTCTTTATTTTTTTTTTTGTGTGTGTGAGATAACCACATATTTAGGTCTTGAATCTGAATATCTAGCCCAGCTTCTTCCCCTACCTGGGTGACAGAAGCTTAGAAACACCCTTAAATTCAATAACAAAATCCCTTATGTGAAGGGTGAAGCACTGAGCTCATGTTTTCTGACAGTCCGCAAAGCTTACAAATCAAAATACATGAGAGTGCTGCATAAGTGAGAGTGAAACAAATGGTATACAATACTTGGAAATGAACGAGTCATGTGAATGAACATTGGCATGTACATCCTCAGCCCCATATTAAGATTAAAGTGAGTTGTCTGCTCTACAATTGCATAATTGCTTCTGTGACTGATTTGGTGCTGCTTTGTAATAAGTTGTGAATACTGTATGCTGACCTGGTTAATGGGATGTTTACTAAATGAATATATTTGTATAGTTTAATAGGAGGATGTTTGGAAAAATTAGCAGGATGAGAAGGAATGGTCCAAGAGAGTCATTTTTCAGCAAGTGCTGGGGCTGTGAAGAGGAAGGCAGGCTGCCTTGCTGTTGGCGTTTGGGGGCTTGGAGGATGAGGTTGCATGGGGCCGGGTCCCCTTCCCTCCCCGCTGCAGGGAGGTCTGCGCCCCGGGCATGTGCATCGGCACGGAGCATCCTGCTCCTGACTCCCTGGGCGAGCAGGACATGCGGGGGCTGCTCCGGGCTTGGCGTACCCAGGCTCTGCACCCTCCTGAAGATCCCACCGCTATGGGGATGTGTGCCGGGGGGGGAGCACCCTCCATCCTGCAGCTGTGACAGCTTCATTTTTTAAAATATCTTTCTTGAATTTTAGCTATTTTAAGACTAAGATAATTATTTCATGAAGTAATATTATCTGCAAATTAACCTTGGATCTTTGCGTAGGTTCAGAAAGAGCGAGATAAGGAATTTTATCGCAAATTGCAGACTTACTGGGTTTAACGTAAAGGCCGTGGCAAGTAATACATTTAAACTGCATTTAAGTAGTAAAGACCAGATTATCAAAGTCTAAAAGCAATAAACATTAATTTATTCAGAAAGTTTTTATATTTTCTTTCTAGTTTATATGTTCTTTTCACACGCTGTCATTTAATGAGTTTATATTCTGATTACAGTAGAAAAATAAAAAAGTAAAATGTTTTATTTCAGTAGATAAAAATGTAGCTTTTAAAATATATCAGCTTGCCCTGCGTAGTCTGAGCTAGCTGTACAGTTTTCCCTTTGTTCAGCATGGCTGCTAGACTAACGGATTTTGGGGGAAAAACTCTCCCTTTTATAGAGTTCCAATTGAAATCCATATTTTCATTTTCAGTGACAACTAATACATTTCCTGTAATCCCTTTCAAATATTCACTGGCAGTATTCCCAGACATATATTTTGAAGGTTAAATGGTTTAGGATTTATGTACTGTACTATGTAGGTCAGTCTGAATAAGCTAATAAGTCTGTACGGCCCCTTCGTTGCCAGAGACCGGTTTGTATCTCAGAAACACTATAGCTGTGGTAGCACGACGTTTTGGCTGGTTAATGAACCATGGTTCTAATGAGCCCAGGGTGAGGTGCTGGGCTGGAAAACTGCTTTTGCTTGTTGCAGAGCTCACTTGGGTATCGTTACGTAGGGCTGCTTCACGTAGCGTAGGTGCACCTTCCTGGCAGCTGAAGGTTTTGGCTCTCTGTCCAGAAACATTTCTTTTATATAGGCTGCAATTGGCACGAGTAAAGAGCAATAATTAAAATAATACTCCACGAGGTTTGCATTTTTGTACGGCTGTTTGATTAAAATTAGACCTGCCTTTTCCTCTCCCTCGAGGACCATTGCTCGCTTTGTGGCTAATGAAGTGGAACGAGCACTGTGATCAATATTTATGGTGTCACTCTGGGCACCTGCAGTTCTTTCAACCCTTCTTGTACTGTGGAGCTGGAATGGAGGTTTTTAACTCCAAGCTAATTAATGGCTAACGGTGCAACTTGATACGAAGTCTGGAAAGACTGTTAGTACTGCTTCTGAGGGTCACATGCGACTTGCACAGATTTGCTAGTTCTTGGACAAAAAGTAGGAACTCAGTTTTCTTCAGGGATGTACTTTTGGATCTCTCAGTCGTCCTTTGGTGTTAATTCAGGCTCTCCCTGTACTGGGAACAACCACCCTTGCCACTGAACGCACAAAAAAAGAAGGCACTTTTGAATTCTTTCAGCTGAGTTTATAGACTCGTGCCCTACAGCTTTTCTCCTTTTTATACTCCAGTCTCTACTACAGGTTCCAGTAACTGCTGGAGATAGCATGTATTTAAGTCCGACATGGATGCCGTGGAGTTGTGCTAGTCTGCACTTTTGGATCTTACCAGTTTGGGGGCTGCTCCCAGCTGCTCATGAAGTCCATAGACTGTGGCAGTATTTTCTGTCCAGATGAACCTTTCAGTACTTTGTTCCAGAGTTCTCTTGACTCCTTCAGTGCTTTCCCAAAATAATAATATCTTTGAACTCTTGGTGGGTTGGTTCGTTGCAAACTTTGCCTGTTCCCTGCCAGTGACAGCGGCTGGAGGCAGTCCTGTGTAATTAGTAAGTATTTTGGGGACTCTGCTTTGGCAGCCCTGTTAAATATGTGCAGGGAAAGCAGGATTAGTATGGGGCCTCATCTTTTTTTCTCATTAGGGCATCTCTATGATCTGTAAGCTTATTTAATTGGAAATTAACCATTCTTATTAACACAGGAGATACCCTTTGGTCCAAATTCTGACATGGGATAAATGTATATAGGTCCCACTAAAGAGAAAGAAAATGCATCCACATGCTCCAGGGTGGAAATTTGCCCTTTTGTGTCCATTGCAGTTCTCCTGGAGGAGAATTTCATTTTCTAGTAAAGGCAATAAATTTTTGCTGCTCAGATAAGTGACTACAGAGGTTCATCATCAGGATTTGAAGAAATAAGCCTCCTAAGAAGATGGATGATGACAAGGGGAGTAAGAGTTGTTATCCAATCATTTGTCATGGTCCAGAACATTAAGATATATGGGTAAGACCCCAAAGGTGTGTAAACGTTCCTTTTTCCAGCAGTCGGTTGGTACGTAATAACTTATCCTGTGCAGTCAGCCAGTATTACACACTCTCTGAAAACTCATTTTGTTTGCATCTCTTTGTATACACAGCACATAAGCGGTAACATCATACATTGCTGGGAAGTATTCTACACATCATCGAAATGTAGCCCCACGATTACTGAATATAGAGACAGACTTCCCTGGTGCTCACGTTAACTCCCTTCTCTCTCTCCTCCATCCCAGTCCAGACGTTAACATTATCTGCCTTGCCTCTTTTGCTGTGATAGTGTTCTGCTCTGGGCTTTCTCCAGAGACTTTTTCCCTCTGACTGCTTTTCTGTGGTTCCCTGCTTTACAGCGGTTTCCTTCTAGTTCTTCCCCTCTCTCAAGGCTTCAAAACCACGTAGCAGCCATGGGGTGCATTGCCAGCTAGTGAAAAACTAGATTAAAGGTTCATGGTTGTAGGAGTGCTTGTTAGCATATATGTATTAATTAAGCACTTCTGCTGGTTTTCAATATGTTGGGAGGTTATGTTGCCAGTGAGGTGACTTTAAAGTCTGTAGTAGAATACATTTCAACTAACTGCTTGAGAGCAGGTAAAAATCTTGCTCTGCTTACCTAGTTTCAAAGAAAAACCTTTCCCTTTTTAACAAGTGAGTAGTCCTCTCTAAATAAAACGAGGTCAAAACCAGATTTCTGAGGGATCTTGTTAAATTCTGGCTCTGCAGCTGGGATAGCTGAAATTGAAAGTTCACCTTAATGTAGGAGACATCATAATTTGCTATGGTAAACTGCTCCCTGCCTTGCTGCTTGTTGCCGTGAAGTTGTGTGAAGATGAGGTTTGCCTTGTCCTGTCTGGGCTTGCTGTGGCACATAATAGCTCAGTAGCCTAAATTTGATCAACTGAGCATGTGAGAGCTTGGTATCATGCACTGAGTCCTACTAAACTCTGGGAAATCCTCCAGTGCAGCAACTTCATTACGTCTGTGTGCTGAAGTTAAAATATGGCCCTCGCGTTTCCCCAGCCTGGTCTGGTATTTTGTGGCCAAAAAGCTTAATTGGCTCAATGTATTTATTCCCTTGCATTTCTCTCTTGCAGCTGGCTCAGGAGGATGTATCTGACCACTGCTGACTCGCAGGCAGAGGATTTTTACTGTAGTTCCCTTGACAAGGGTTTAGATACGAAAGTTTCAGGCTTAGTCCTCAGTGGTGGCCTATAAGCCTGTGTAGGGACATAGATGTGGTGGGAACAGAGTAACACCATGGAAGGATCACGGTGTTGGTGCACCTCAGGTTTGTGATTAGAGAAGGCCAAGTCAGAGGCTGACAGCAGTCCTGGCTGTTGAGTTTTCAAAACTCCCCTGGTGCGATTGTATCGATGCCTGTGGAAGTCAAGCTGGCATAGTCCGCTTCCAGGAGGACGGGGGTGATGGGTTTGGGAGCCCTGTTTGGACCATTTCTGGCAGTGTGTCTTCAAGTGTTCAGGTATTTGGTCCTGCAGGCGTTCTGCAAACTGGCTGTGGTGGGGAGATCTGTTCCTACGGGTTTAGGAGCCATCAAAGATCACGTGGCCATGTTTCCAAGGAAGCAAAATGCAATTCTTCTGAGTCCCAGACATGTAATTACAGCAGTAATAATAGCTATCATTTTTGACGCCTCAGTGCTAAATGTAAAGGTTGTTAAGTTGTTTCTGTTACATTTTCAGAGTAGTCTGTTCTGCTGGTTTTTCCCTATATGTGCTTTATCTGCGATTGAACAATTACCAGAAATGTGATGAGGACATCGTATGCAGAAAGTCATCCCCTTGTCTTTTTTCCCAGTGGCTCTCAGGTGTGTGTGTGAGTGGCCGTTATCTCAGCTGCTAATCAGTGAAGCTGGAGCTAACGTGCGAAGTAACCTTTATGAAGAGAAAGGAGGTTGTGCCAATATTATACTTGCAGTTTGAGTCAACTTTTGCACTTTGTCATGTATTTGGTTGCGAGCTGCTCCCTTACTGACTTGTATTGCCATATCATTTAGTAGTATATCAACCAAGTTAAGAGATGCCCAAAATTTGTCTCATATGGCAGTTGTGATGTTTTCATTGGCCAGGTATCATTAGTGTTATGTGATGACCCCTGATCTTCATGGTCTAAATTCCTTTTGTGCTCACCTGTTTGTGCTTCGTTTAGTTTGAAGCTATTCCTGCATAGCTGTACCCTTCCCAGTTTGGTGAAGTCAATGGGATTTTTACCGCCGGAATTAGACCCAGTTTACAGCAACCTGTGGGTAAGCAAAGGTTATTCTCCAGCACTTCCCTTCTCTACAATTTTATAGTGCTTAGGAGTCTGATGGGTGGAGCACTCAATTATTTAGTATCTATCAAGCTTTTGCTTACAACACCTAAACAAACACTAGTATTACCTACTTTTTTCCAAATATATAAAATATAATTCTGCTGCATTAATCCACAAACTTAAAATAAGTATATGCTGTTGCTTAACCAGCCCTTTTAATGAAATGGGTTTTGAATTGAAATTTTAAGTATGCATGAAGACAGTAAGATACCATTTGCAGTGTTAAGATTTCAATAATGTATGGAATTAGCAGAGCTTTATTATATTTCTGTGCCTGCATGCCCTCCGTAGAGTAAAAGTTGCAATAAATATAAGTTCAAAGGTAAAATTTTATTGCTGCGCATGAGAGGAGAAAAAATAAATTAGAGTAATGTAATGATGCTCATATCTGTTATGAATTTTGAACAGTGTCTATTAGAAAGTTTGTCAAAATGTGCTTAGCTTTGAAAATACAGATTAACGCTGAAGGTTTTAATATTGTTTTTCCTTATGTGCATATTCCTTGAGAATATAAGTGTAAAATATCTCCTGCCGGAAGCAATTGTCATAAAATGACACTTTCCCATTTTAATAGCTGAATAATCAGAACAGAAATATTTTCTAAGTTGCGGAGAGGTTATTGCTTTTTTCAAACGAAGAAATTTAGTGGTAGAAAACCAAATTTTATCTAGATATTCTCCAGTTTTTCTGTTTGAGTTCTTATATTTGAAAAGCGTGTCCAAATGCCTCCTGACAGTCTTGACACTTCAGGGTCTTTAAAAAGGGGGTGGGGTGGGGCGTTCATTTGATTTCATTTATTAATTCTGTGTTTTCCTTTAATCTAGTAGCAAAGTTAAAATAGTCTCCAACAGGAGCTGGAAAACCTGTTAGGGAATGACTGGTTGGTATCTATCCAGGCCCTTTACGGTTCATACACCTTTTTTTTCTGCTTTGGAGCAAATAAGGAGTAGGTCAGCGTGGGAGGGCAGCTGCTGGCACGCGTGCCTCTGAGCTCGGCAAACAACGTTTGTCTGAACTGCCAGCTCAGCACACGGTCCCGGCTTCAGCATCTCTGAGAAAGCCCCAGCTTGGTGAAATTTTGATATCAAAGATAATTCCTTCTCCTGTGTTTTCTCCACTTACCATCCCTTTACTTTGTCCTCTGTCATCTTCCTCTCTTGTCTTTCTGTGAGCAGAGGGTGTACCCTGAGGACACTACCAGAGCATGGGCAACGGCCTTTCTTAGTCTTTTTAATACAGTCTTCAGGTTTTAGCTTCACCACTCCATTTGGAAAACATTGGAAGCTGTACCTGCGTATGCACCGTATTTTGCTTTTAAGCGAGGGGGTCAGAGTCTTGTTTAGTAACAGCGGTCCAGCTCAGGTTGTGCCAGAGTCTGAACTCAGCTGCCATGGCCAAACCATCCATATGTTCGAACTCTGAAAGGACGCGGTGGCGGAGGGTCAGCGTACCCCACCGAGCAGAGACCTCTCGGGGACGTGGCGTTCCTATTCTGGTGGATGCTGCCCTGCTGGCAACACCCCATTTCCCAGGTCGGGATGATAACGTCGATCAGCGCTGTGAGGATGCTTCCTCTTGCTGTGTAAACGTTCAAGCAGCAGTATCCATCTCCATCCAAACCCTAGAGAAAGAGTGAACATTTTCATGGGAAATAGTTTCATCAGCCAAGAGAAAAGGAAGCAGAGCGTGCTGCCTTATCTGGACCAGTAACATCAAGAGCAAGCTTCAGGCAAAGCTGTGTCTCAAGGCTTCTGATACACAGAAAATGATACACATCATTTTCTTCTGATGCACTAGCAGATCTGTTATTCATCACCTTTTAATTACGCTACCCAAATACAAGGTCCTGCGCTGCTTACTGGGAGAGATTTCCTTTTAGAAACCCTCATTGGAAACAATGTTTTTTGGTTTTTTCCCAGTAAAAAGTATAGTCACACATGCCAGATTTTAGGTATTTTTTGGTTTTGAGACAATTTGGACTCTGAATAATAGGGGAAAACAATGATAGATTTTTTTTCTGCCTCCCCCGCCCC
>NW_008794155.1:3203051-3212399 GCF_000699145.1 Aptenodytes forsteri | reverse complement strand
AACAACTGTCAACTTTCAATCTATGTAAACTTTCTGGAGACAGAAAATAACAGGAAACTTTTCTGAATAAACCTTCCACATTTTAGGTCATAATAGGCAATTCCCTCCTTTAAATTCTTCTGTTGATGCCATTGTAGCTGAGTTGTAAGCAGGATGAGGCTGCTGTTACAATATTATCCGTGAACCAGTTCCAGAGGGTGGAGCAGTTTAGAGACCAAATGCACTTTAAATGGCACTAGAGGGATGATGCACTACTGACTGAAAATGTAGGCATCGTTATTAATGATGTAATTAAAGTTCCACCTCATGGGCATAGTGGAGGCACACAGAAAATATTATTAATACTGTGTTTCCTAGATTTGATTTATCCCCATTTTAAGTACTAAATGATCTATGCAAAATACAGTGGAAATTAAACACTCTTTCTAAAATTCACGACTTTATTATGTAAAAAAGTTCAAGCATAGGTTAGGGTACATTAGCCAGAAGTAACTTAATCCATCCGAAAAATGTCTTACGCAGTTTAGATGCATAGTTGATACTTGGCAAAACTGGTGTGTACACGAAGAGGTTTTACTCAATAACCGAAGATCATGGT
Organism: Aptenodytes forsteri; assembly: GCF_000699145.1. Lineage (NCBI taxonomy): Eukaryota > Metazoa > Chordata > Aves > Sphenisciformes > Spheniscidae > Aptenodytes > Aptenodytes forsteri. The sequence goes on along the minus strand of NW_008794155.1, from coordinate 3,211,801 downwards.
TTGCAATTTGCATTGCCTTTGTCAAGAACAGATTTCAGTCATTCATTTAGACCCTTGACTGATGATCATCTATGTTACTGGGTGAATTTTCTTCTTCATTGCAATCTTTTAGAAGATATCGAATAGGACATCTTAATACCGCTCTGTTCTGAGTTTTGTGGATCAACCAGAGACAAAATTGGAAAAGAAACTACTACGGTTAGTAGTAATAATAAAAATAGCCTAGTCCTGCAAATTCTGAACATTTCCTGGTAGACTGTGGAAGCTCTCAGAGTTGCTTTATGGGATTAGGCCAGACTGCATCTGAACTAGAACACATTTTTGTGTTAACTGCTGCTAAATGAGAACTTAGTTTTAAGTAGTTGGCATAAATCTAATTTTAATTTACTGTTTTCATTTTCTTTTGCATTGATCCTCTTTTTGTAGAGATTCAATTGCAGACTTGGAGAAAGATGTTTTTCAAAGAGTCCAGATGGTATTTGCAATTATTTATTATCATTAGCATTCACTGTATCTGAAAACAAGACTTCTGCCAACTTAGATAAACCTCATCTGCTGCACTATTGTTTAAAATTTTTCAGTGTCTTATGTTAATACAAACTCACTCTTGGGGCGATTTCTGGGGCTAGAAGAGAAAAAGAGTCTGTTATTCCCAATATATGGCAAATTACTAACTTATTTTGGGAACATCACTTGGATAACAGTCAGTCATAGCCTTGATGGCTATGAGCAAGCCAACAAGGTACGTCATTTTTAAGAGTAGCATAATCAGAACAAAAATGACAATAATCAAAAACCAGTAGGTATAAAAGCATTGCACCTTTCCTGCAACTTTTCTTTTTGGGGTCGCTTACTGTGTGAGAGCACGATTACTGTAGTTTGCCCTTTGTAATATGTCCCTTACAATTTCTTTTTGAGTTTTGGGAGTGAAAATGGCACCTTAAGTCTGCAAAAATGGAATGTTTAGAAATTTAGGGCTGTGGTGCAGTGGGAATAAAATGTCATCTTCTTTATTATGAATTAAAATGCCTGAATTTCTCCACTAAAATTGTTCTGCCCCACTGCACAGATATCTAAGTTGAAGTGGACTCTATACACTATTGGAATAAACAAGTCTTTGGTCAATTGTTTTTTTTTCTTAAAGTTTTGGGAAGATATGTATATTTTATAATATTTTAATACATTTAGCTTATTTGTGTAATTGGTTTCTACAATATTTTGTGTTGATTAGCATTTGGAACAAAGCAGTACAGAGGAGAAAATAGCGGGACACCTGTTTCAATTATACCACAGCACCAATTTCAACAATAAATCTTCATTGCAATCAGTCTTGATCAACCCACCTGTGCAGAGGCCCTCATTTACAATGAGGAGGGATAATGGAGAAGAAAGAAAAAAGTGCAAGGAGAGAGCGCGGAAAAACCCCCAGAACACTAATATGGATTATGTTTAGTTCTTATACTTCATGTTGTCAGATTGCTGTGCTATGTTAATTATTACGAACAGCAGCCTGAATTTCTATGCTCGTCTCCAGGAGTACGGTGAACCCATGTTTGCTTTCAGGTGCCACGTGAGCAATTTCTCTTAATTCAGGAGGGGTTGTGCAAACAGCCTCAAGGTAGAATTAATTCTGCTTTTCCGCCCAAGCCCAGCAGGTGAATGTGCAGCAAATTCCTTTAAATGACTACTTGTCTTTCTGTGTGGGATAGGAACTACATCGGAGCCAATCTCTTATGTAGGTAACCTCATGCAGCTGTATTGTTTTTTTTAACCTTGTGACTGGTAGCTGCTGTGTAATACTCCATCGAGGTATACCGGGATGTTCTCTGCCGGCTTGGCAGCTGCTCGCTGACGTGCCTCCCCCCGTGCTCGCTTTCTTGGAGCTTCCTTAAGAGTCACAAATCAATTTTCTTATGTGCATTTACATAGACAAAGAGGGAAAACAGTTGTGGGTAAACAGTCCAAATTGCAGTAGAAGATGTATAGGAAAGAAAAACAAATACCACTTTTTTCCATACTCGTCGTCATCTTTTTCTCATAACCTCTGTAATGATCACTTGGACACAGGTAAGGGAGAGGATCGTGCCCAGTGATGGAGGGATTTGGGCAAGACTTCCGATTTTATGGGGATTTTGTAACACATTTCCAGACATACTGTTTCTTTTTCACATTTATTCTCATTTCCCTCTGTCTGTTTTTCATACTTTTCCATCTTACTTTCCTTTTTCCTTATTGTCCTGAGTTGTTATTCCCTTTTTCTTCATTGTGCATTATGTGGTTAAAAATGTTTTTTCCTTAATCTAATGCATTGTTTTGCATAGTTGCATTTTAACTAAGTCTGTTGACTCAAACCCTTAATGATTGTCACATCTATTCTTTTTTTTTTTTTCCTGAGAATAATCCTGGTTGTATTTGCATTTATTTCCTCTTTTCCATTGTGAATGGCTTGTTCTTCTTCGCTGCTTCATCTTTTTTTCGTGATAGATCTTCATCTCCATTCGTCTTCATTGCTATTGCATTCCTCTTCTCTGCTATGGGGCTCTGATAATAGTGATGGACCACTGCAGTTAAATTTATTCCACACACCACTGCTTTCCCTGACAAACTGACACCGCTCTTCTCCGATGTTCTTACCTGTTGACTGGCATTAAGAAAAGTCAACCAGGAGCCAGGGATTTCAGTGAAGTGTGACATTGGTCTCCCAGTGACGACTGAACACGGCAAGCCCTGGGTGCTTTAAGGTATCTCTAAAGCTGGTTGTACAACATGGAAAAAAACCCATGATGTCGTGATGAGATGAACACATTCCAAATGGTTATAAGAAATTTCTCCTATTGTTGTAGTTTGATTGTTACTGCTTTTAAATGTAACGTTGTCGTTAGCTGATGAGATGCCTAGGCCAAGATATTGTCAGCAGACAGCTTTCTCTGAGCGCAATTGCCATTAGCAAACTGGCATACAGTCAATAGGAATTCTGAATTTACTACTGTCTGTTGACATCTTCTTCTGTTACAGGCAAGTATTTAATCAAAGTTTATTGTCATTCTTTTCTGAGATTTAAGTGAGACATAAAATTTTACGATACATATAGTATTTTAGATGACAGCTTCATTATTTCCACTGAATAATTTTAAATGCTACAAGGAGAAATATTGATGTCAAACCAGTAATTGTCATTAAATATGCAGCATTTTTGCAGCAGTCATTTGTGCAAAAAATAATTTTTCTGAACTTGTAGGTAGCGATGCAGAACCGTCTGAAATGCAATTCCTTCGTCTTGAGCCTTTCCCCACCACAGAGGTCGGTCAGGGCTCCACACACATGTGCAAACCTGAAATCTTCAAAGTAATTTTTCAAATTTTCCTTTTAAAAAATGAAGATGGTATAGTGGTGAATGTCAAAAGGAGGATACTTGGTTTGGTTTTGAGTTGATCTTTCGATTCCTGCTGCCTGATAGGATTTGCCTTTTTGCTGCTTTAGTTGTATCCTGTCCGGTGGACTTTCCCCGCACTGTAGTATCTTCCTCCTGAGCCAGGAGGGACATCTGTGGCAGGTGTGATTAACCTGTGTCATAGGGGATGAGTATGTAGGTTGCTGAGACTAATGTGCCAGAGCGGTGATTTCTGCAAGGTGTTATGTGATGTAGGCAGATGCTGTTTAATATTGAACTGATTCAGAGCGAAACGTTCCTGTTGGTTCAGTGCCTTGCTGTGGAGTGCGTTATTCAGGATCGTGGGAGTGGCTTCTCCTTCTACGATGGAAAAGACAGTAAGAAAAAAATCAAGTTGCTGGAAAAAACAAGCTTTTTAGTTCAAGGAGGGGTTTATGTCATTCCTTGTTTTGTTTCCCTTGTTGGGAAGAATTTAGTTTGCTTTTAGGTGAATCAAAAATTCCACTCAGAGTTGTACTTCTCCGTGTAGCTTCTCTGTTACCTTGTTAAAGAATTCAAATTAGGGACTGGTACATTAGGTAATGATCAACTTTATTAGCAAATATATTTACAAAAATGCCATGCTCATCTTCTCTTTCGTAATTATTACACCCTGACTTTGGAAGAAAATGGATTCAGTCTTTCCTATATTGAAAATATTATCTGGCGAATATATCTTGGGTATTTAGCTTTAATCATTATACTATTCAAGTACAAGGCAATCAGTTAAAAAAATGTCACTAGAGCTGGTCAGGATGCTTGCAATAAAACATTTTTTATAGAAAACTGTAACATTTTTCTTAACTAAAGCTTTTTTTAGGAAAGCATGCATTCAGCAAGGCTGAGAACAAAAACTGTGCTTAAAACATGAAATAAGGAGCATGTGAGAGGGAACACTGTGGCTCCTGGGATGCTGGAGATGCCGGTTCAATTCTTATACCTGATGTAGATCAGAGGTTGGATCTTGTGTGTTGTTCCTTACAGGTGATGGCTAAAAACCACACACACATAGTTATTGTCTTGCTATCTCTCCCTGCCCCTCTTTGTAAAATATGTTTTTTGAAAGATCTGGATTTTGTCCTAATATGGAGTATAAACATTTGAAAGCTTTGAAACCTTAAAACTTTTCATAATATGGAAAAATAATTTTCCCTTGACTCACAGCCCTGTTATATTTCTTAGTATGGAATAAGTCAAAAAGGAATATTTTTCAAGGTGCTGTGTTGATCATGACTAGCACAAATCAATTAATAGCTGTAACTGTTTGTAAAATGTAGGTGTAAGTTCTGTTTTACAGCTAGCGCCTTCCGTGTGCAGTTGTCTTAGCAGTAGTTGTTTGTGGTTACCCCAAGGATAGAAAGCACTTCCCAAGGTTCAGCCCAATCTGAGCCCCACTTAGTTGTGTCCTCAACATTAGGATGAAACTGTTCAGTTGCTCAGTCACCATCCTAACCAGGTCTCCACTTGCATCTCAGTAACAGCTGTGGATTTGTACTGTTTAGTATTACAGCAGAAAAAATACTCTTCGGAGTAAACGTAATTCCTTGAGTAATTCTGGGCACTTGGACAGTATCAAGGGGGAGGAAAAAAATGAAATGAGCAAGTTGTATCTGAAGAGAACCAACAAAGATGGTGGTGGTAACCTCTGGGGTGGGTTGGATTGGAGGGGCTGGATCCGGTCCAAGCTAACCAGAGGACCCCGCAAAACCTAGGACTCTTAAATTTTTTTTCTTTTTCTTTCTTTGCAAACGCCTTCTGTCTTTTTGCCTTGGGTGGCTCAGTTTACTGATGAACGATGCTCTCAGTTTATTCCAATGTCACAGCAAGTTGCAGGCAGGAACCAGTTTCCCGTGGTCCCACCTTCTCCAGACCAGGAGAGACTGGGTCCCTGAATTGCCATCTGGGTTTAATTCCTAGTTATCACAAGATGAACTTCAGAGCTGGGTCATGGGTTCTCATCTAAAAAATTATAAGAGGCACCAAAGTTGTAGCTGTTATGGTCAGTGCTGTCCCTTTCCCTGTTTTCCCTGAAGGAAAGTTGGCTTTCATCAAGACTTGGCATCCTTCTGCTGTGATCCCCCACCCTGCTGCTCTCCAGGGCTGATTTCAGATACTGCGTCTTGAGATCTAAACACATACTTGGACGAGAATTCATTTTAAGTTCAGATGCATAATTTAGGTGCTTAAAGGCATTAGTCCTATTTAGAGAGGGAGAAAGCCTCCTCTAGAAAGATTATTCAGACTATCTGAGATAAGAATTACACCTTCAGGGTACCGGGTGGACAATTTGGAAGCTCTGGAGAATTTAGTATTCCCTGTAAATCTGTGACAATGCATAAAGCACACTTCAGATGTATCCTGTACTAGTATTTTTCATGGAAAATGAAGGATTATTACCTCTCTTTGTAGTATACGGTAGTTTTCTGAGAATTCTCTGCCAGGCGGCTGGTACAGAAGAACGTTTCCCTTCTGCAGTAATACAAGCCAGTAATTAAACTTGAACACAGCGAATAGAGCTATAAAGTAAATCAAAGTGAGTGTTGAATTGTACCTTCATGCACCAGGTGGTAAACTCTTTATAACAAAACTCAAAGCTTCCTTTCTTTGCTGAGGAACCATGAATTGCAGCCTCTGTTAGCAGCATTACTGTTGCTGTCACCTGCTGTAAATCCAGCGTGAAAAGAAATCACGGAGGGAAGAAGTGGAAAGCACATTTTGCTCTTTTGCCTCCCCTCCCCACAGGGTGGTTGCTCGAAAATCTGTGGCACCTGGGCTCACAGGTGGAGGGAGCCACCCCAAAGGAGACCCAAGTGTGTTGAGCCATCTTCTGAGTGGAGCGGCTTGGACTTTGTAAAGTCAGATTAAATCAGTGGAAAGGCTCCCATGGCTTTCAGCAAGTAGGATTTTCTCTAATGCTTATATCTCTGCCACTGTCTGATTGGTGGAAAAATTGGGCTAAATCCAGAATTCGGTGAACTTCATGGCGGAGCCTTGCCATAAAGTCCATATATAATGAAGATAACTTCTTGCACGGGTGGAGGGGAGGGGGGCATGCTTGCAGGGCCGGTGTCCCATCTCATCCCTTCTCGTTCAGAAGCCTGTCGCTGACTGTTCGTGTGCTTCCCTGTGAGTGTCAGTGATGGGAGAGGAGGACAGATGTTTTACCCTACTTCACCAAAGCATATAATCTCTTGATGCTACTGGACCATTGACTCCTAAAATCATGCCTACCCAGGATGCCCTCATGTTATCTGCCGCCGTACAGACAAGCTGTCAAAATGTTAGCAGGGATTTTGACGCTAAAATGACTCACGAAGACAGCTGGAATAAGGGTTACAGGTTTATTTGGGGTTTTTACATTGTTTTTCTCTAAAGATAGTTCTCAGCATTATGTGAGCATCCAAAGCAGCAGTGGTGATAATAGGCTAGTCACAATGAATGATGGATTAAGCTTGGTTTGCAGGGGTGTCAAGCTCAGTACCGAAGGATGAGGCCTGTCTGTAGGGGGGGTGTTGGTCTCCATTTTCTTGTTCAGCAGACTTAAAATAGTAGTGCAAAGGCTGGGCATATCGAGCCTTTCCTGATGAGCACAGACGAGTGCAAGGCAAAGGGAGCATAAAAATAAAGTATTTTTGAACATATCTTGCAGTCTCATTGCCTGCTAGATTCTCGTTACTTCTCATAATATGCTTGAAAAGTTTTATTTGTGCCTCGAGGGCGATGAGCCTGTCTTCATTTAGGGATGCAACTGCAGATAATACCACTGTGCTACTGACAGCTTTATGCACTCTTGCTAGCAGCCTGCCTCTCTTATTTACTCACTTGTACATGTGTTGCCTTGCAAAAGCAGTAGAGTTTTCTTTCTACCCTCCTAGTTATAATTGCTTCCTGGGCCACCTTGTTACAGAGCCTGTTCTTGTAGCATGAGGTGAAAGAGCCAGTTGTTGCCATTATAAATTTTAATCTTTTTTTTCCTACGTATAATTGAGCCTGGATAGTCATTATGTTTTTTCCTAGATTCATAATTAAAGAAACCTTGAAGGAGAGCTTTGTAACTATTGTACGGGCAAAAGACGAGGTAATGTTCAGCTTGAGCTTGTTGTTTATAAAAAGGTAGACTTGAGCTTCCAGAAATTTTGGATTTGTAGCTGAAAATTCATAAGGGTCTAGAAACACTAAGCAAGAGAACAGTGTAACAGAGTCAGTCACATCTGTTCGTCACTTGAATTAGATTTGTAAGACATTATGTGGAATTCAGTACCAAAAGAGTTACGTTTCATGAATTTTTATGAATTTTGATGTCCTCATAAATTCTATGCAATTAATAAAATTACTGGACATGTCATTTGCTATTTTAAAAGTAACAAATGTTAAAAATTTTAATGTTAAAAATGTTAAAATTAACAAATTTTTAAAATAAAACATTATTTTGCTTTTTAAAACCAACAGTTCCATGTGTTGGACTCCACACGACATCCCTCTTGCGTGCTTTGTTTTGCCGCTCATTCTGCTAGCTGTTCTTTTGGTTGGTAGGTTTTTCCCCACCACCCCCAATGTCTTACCATCTTGTTGAAAGGGTTTTAGGAAAGATGCTTCTCATCAGGGGGTAAACTTTTGTCCAGGTCCCTTGGTTCGTCCCCAACAGGAAATATTTCTTCCTTGGATGGGGGTGGTCCAACAGATCCGTTAGTCTGGATCTCCTAGTTTTTGGGTGAGAAGCTGAGTCAGAAATGGTGCATGGTTAGTTCTGGTGAGGTTGCAGGAGAATGACCAAAGCACCTACTGGACATTTCTCTGGCCTACAGGAAGAAGAATATTGTCTTCTGTGGAGACCTGAACAATTTGTGTTGTGGAAAATAGGTTCTGTAGGTGGAGATTGCTGGAAAATATGGGGCATTTATCATCAACTCTGTTGATAATTGATATTACAGCTTTTTATTGATTGAATTATCTCATTCCTCGTGCTTGCCTGCTTTATAAAGTGGACCGCAGCCAAGACGTCACACACAAAACTTGAAACATTTTTTTTCTTTTTTGCTTTTTTGAAGAAATACTTAAGTCAGTTGCTCAAGTATTATACGTTCAAGCCTGAAGCCTTACCACGTGCTCTTTTGTAGTATATTGTAGTCCATCTGTCAGAGGAGGAGAAGAACATCTTCGGTCATAGGCTTGCCAAGCTGGTGAAGAGGGCTTTAAACTAGAGATGCCGGGGCAGGAGAACCTCAATCCATCCCGCTCGTACCAGTTTGATGCCAGGGCCAGCAATAGATGCCCAGAGCCTGGAGAAGGATCACAGGTCAGCAGGAGAGCGCCTGAAGAG
>NW_008794155.1:3190020-3200558 GCF_000699145.1 Aptenodytes forsteri | reverse complement strand
GGTGGTGAAGCACTGGCCCAGGTTGCCCAGAGAGGTGGTGGATGCCCTATCCCTGGCAACATTCAAGGTCAGGTTGGAGGGGGCTCTGAGCAACCTGATGTAGTTGAAGATGTCCCTGCCCAGGGCAGGGGGGTTGGACTAGATGACCTTTAGACGTCCCTTCCAACCCAAACTATGATTCTATGATTCTATTCCTCCACGGGCAGGCGGACGTTTGACATAAAGTTAGTCTGTTTGATGCCAACCCAAACTATGATTCTATGATTCTGTATTCCTCCACGGGCAGGCGGACGTTTGACATAAAGTTAGTCTGTTTGATGCAGACCGTGGATATTTAATCAAGTTGAACCTTCCTTCATGTCTGTCTTATTTTGTTTGCTCCAGGTGAAGAAGTACCACATCGCCTCTGCTCAGAGCTTCCCCGTCCTGAGGTTGTGGCTTGTGAAATCCCTTGCGCAATGGACTGTGTCATCAGTGAGTGGTCCCCCTGGTCCCCGTGTTCCCACTCATGCTCCAGTAAAAATGCTGAGGGCAGTCAAAGCAGGAGTAGGTCCATCTTGGCCCTTCCAGCCGAGGGTGAGTGGTAAACATTTTGGATTAATTGCTGTTTGTTTGTTTAATGAGTTGACTTGCATTCCTCAGCCAAACTGTATTGAAATCAGAGCTAATCCCAATACTATAGCAATGAGGAATAATGCTTAATACTTGTCTGTACTTCATGCCTAGCAACTAAAATATCTTTATGGGCTTCAGTTAATGCATGTGTCATTTAGAGAAATTCTGTCACAGTTCAAAATTATGTACTTCAGCCTATGAATTATTGTCTATTGAGGGCCAGTCTGGGTGTGAATTTACTTCAGGAGAGCTACATCCTGTACTAATGAAATTGCTGCATGACACAAACTCATCATGTCAGTGTCTTTATATAGGAACATATTAGTAGCGATTTAGGAAAGAACAGTGGGCTGTGAAAAATAAAGAAATAGAAAAGGACCTGTTTATTTTATTAATGCAGACCTAGAATGTATTGACCTTCTTGTTTTTCTGTTGGAGTAAGTAAATAGCTCTTGATGAACATATATAATTTTCTCTGGATCTTCATGGACACATCATGTATCTGGATTTTTACATATCAACATCAGTGGTACAATTATTTATGCAAACTATTCATATTAGAACTATAGTCTTCTAACTACAGTTACACATACAGTAATTCATTTATGTATTGGTTTATCACAGAGGATTTGAATGATATCGCATCAAGTGAATAAAAATTCATAAAATGTGAACAGGTCTAAGACTAAAGCCTTGCTGATACAACAAAAAATATCTACTATTGTCAGCAGTGTGTGCAGCTAATGCAGCAGCAAAACACTTTTAGATGCAAATCTAGTCTAGGACAAGCTCTGTTAAGTGCTATTTTGTAAATTATCATTAAAGCCACCCACTGTTTCTGGGGCAATGTAAGGACTTGATCTTGCAAACCCTTACTCACGTGAATGGTCTATATTCACGTAAACATCCTTATAAGCACTTGCAAAGAAAATTGGGACCCTTCAGGATGAAAACTGCTATATAATTGTCAATTGAATGATAATTACTACTAAAAAAGTCTATGAGCTAGAGAATAATTAAAATGAAAAATACAGTTGGCTTCATATTTTCCATGGAAGTAGCGAAATGCAAATAACAGATAAACATGGAATTATGAAAGCAAAATGTTGAAGAAGTGAATTCTGGAAGTACATAAGCTCAGTCATCTCAAGCTGAAACACACTAAACTGAAAATCGCATGCTTTGAACAGAATACTTTAAGTTTCTCAGGAAGGAATAATTAACTATTAAAATCAAATGCCCCAACTTTTTCTGTACATCTTTAGCAATGAGTATAATGGTTTGCTATGCAGAGTCACACACCTGCATACAGATAAATAGTTATTGATTTGAATTTGTGGAGAGTGGAAGTGGATTTAATACCACTATCGCTGCAATACTGCAATGTTGTATTATCTGCTTTCTCTGACACTTTCATACTCAGCTCACAGCTGAGCCACCAACTTCTACAGAGCTCTGGTACCTTTGCAAGGGACATTTCATTTGTCTTCTGTCAACTGAGGCAATGTTAGCTGCGGATCTACTGGCTGAGGACTTCTGGATGCCATCCCACAGGCTGACTTCAGTTCAAATCCTTGGATTCTTTTCTCCAAGCTGTTCACCAGATCCCAGAATATGATAACCAGGAGACTGTTGATGAAACTAGAGGGGCTTGGTTTAAATCAGGTTTTGAAAGATATTTCTTTACACAGCAGACTTCTGAAACTTGGTAGAAGAGGAGATTGTGGAGGCAGGCAGTCTCAGCAGGTTTGAAACGGATTAGAGGAACTGATGAACAACAGATCTATAAAAGGCCTATAAATGCCTACTAAAAAGGCTAGGCAGTGGTGTGCTGTCCTGCTTTCCGTGTACAAAAGTTCAGTGAACTGCAGAAAGTGGCCAGGCTCTAGTGCTTTTGCTAAACAGCATCTCCTGCTTTCAGTTTTGCAGACAGACTGCTAGGTTGGATGGACCAAGTGGCATTCTTATGTTCTTAAGTTAAAACTGCCTCATTATTACGCTCCCTTGTTTAGGAGAGCTTCCTTACCATGGGTATTCTTGAAAAAAACACCTTATTTTTTCCTGGGAAGCTCAAAATTTGAGTTAGATCTTTTCTTTTTATTTTTATTTTTCCCTAATGGACCAGGCATTTTGCCATTTGCTTGCTACATTTTTTTTTTTTTTTTTTTACATGTGCTCAAACACAAAAGAGCAATAACTGGTCTGCATTTTTCCTACCAAGTCAAAATCTTCAGGCAAGTAAGTTACCTGGGGCATTTTCTACTCCATCATCATACTAAACATGTCTGAGACTGAACACTATGTGGAACAGTCCATTTTCATGAAAAGATGAGTAGTAATGTGACGTGATTATCCAAATCTATGGGCTAAGAAATTTCTATCCCTCTCTGTCTTTTCTCAGTGCGCTGTTGATTGCGGCCGTTTGGGGTCATACCTTACCTGAGAAGGCTCAGTCCTGCGAGGCAATAGCCATCCCTTCGAGGAGCAATATGCCTTCATCTCCTGTTGATTTTAGTAGGGCGTAAAGATGCTCTGAACCTCGTGGTACCTGGCCCCAACACTTGTTCTTTCAAATCCTGTAGCACTTTTGCCATGTCACACGTTGCCAGATTCTCCCTCCTGGAAGAGAATGGTTTTTATTTTAGTCATTTTTACTTCTTTTCTTCCTAAAATGACGGTGCTTACTGTTACAATTTCACTGCATTACTCCTTAGCTTTTGAGCTACGAACATCTGCTGCTTTTATGGGATAAATTCAGGCTGCTGGCTAGAGTGTTAAACTTCTGGGGAGGCTGTTCAACTCCTGTACTTTGTGGATTTATTACAAGTTGTTGACAAAGTGCAGTAGCTGAGCAAAATCTTTGGACACCAGTTCGAAGGATGCTGCTTCAGAAAAGTAAAGGCTTCACATTCAAAACCTGTCTTTCAAGTTTTCCCCCCTTGATTTGCAGGTGTGGGTATTGTTTGATATATTCCTCCATCAGTATGGTTCAGCACCCTCTACAGCTCAGCTCTTTAAGGCAATGCGTGAATAGAGTACAAGTATTAGAAAGAGATGTTCCTTCTTGGGAAATTAGCAAGGAGAATGAACATAAAAATAATGCTTAATTTGTCTTTAAACCTAATTGCATGTTTGCTGACTGATACTGGCATTTAAATGGAATCAACTTGGCTGTGTGTAGGAGTATCAATAAGGTAACTCAGAAATATGCTTTGCCTGTTTCTGTTTCCATTATGCGTTGGAATACAATTTTATGCAAGGCTAGTTTAATGGGGAAACAATATTTTAGAAGGTTGTTATTGCAGCCATAAAGGTCAACAGCTTTATTTAAGCTTTATTTATTTATTTATTTTAATGGGGGGGGAAGATATTAAGCAAACCTAACATTTTTATTTATTTTTCCATGTCTTCCTTTTGCCACATGCCATCAGATAAAATATGGTGTTCTCTTGACTCTTTCCAGCTGGAAAAGCCTGTCCTCCTGACCGAGCCCTGCAGGAGCACCGGGCCTGTAATGGTCACCCGTGCGTGCATTTCTTCTGGGAAACTTCTCCCTGGAGCTCGTGTTCTGAAGACACGCCGGTAACTGCGCTCAATGCAACCATTAATTGGAGCGGAGAAGCCACTTGTGGAGTGGGCATACAGACAAGGAAAGTCTTCTGCATAAAGAGCAGTTCCGGCCAGGTCACACCTAAAAGGTATTTAAAGAAAGGTTATTAGTGATTATTTGTAGTTACAGTACATGAAGGCGTTTTCAGCTAGCATAGGGAATTTGCAGCTTTGAAAATAATTTCATTTCAGGACTAATTCTCCAGCTACTACTCCATCACTGCTATGAAAGGTATACTAATATGTAACAAAAATAAATAGCTAGCCCATTTTTAATTTTCCGTGTAAATCCAAGCAAAATGCATGTTTTTAGTGGTGTAGATTTTTTGCTCTAGCTCCTCTGTTACTCTAATTCACAGTTTTCTGCAAATATTTTTCCTGAAGGACAGGTGTGAGGAAAATATAAAGTACATCTGAATATAACATTCATCAATACGTTATTAACCATGCTCTAATAAAATAGAAAAAGTAAATAGAGTTTGCATTATATTTACACCACAATAAGGCAGAACCATGTGTGTTCTATATTGTTCAGTTGATTTATATAGCTTCTATAATGTGATACCGACACGACAAAATTATGTATTCTTCAGTACAAATATTCTGAATTTTGCTTTGCTTTACTAAATGAGGAAAATAAGTAGCACAGATGTTTTCCCTAATATAAAAAAAATCAAGACATTGCTAATTATTTTTGTACTGTTAATGAGTCTAGAGACTTACAACCGAGTTTCATTTCTTATTGTAGCTCTTGAAACAGTCCTGTTCGTATAAGCAGACTGTGTTGATTTCAGTAAAGTTAATTAAAATTCTTGAGGTTAATGAGATTAATTAAATAAAAGGAAAGAAATCTAGTATTCATTTATATCTAGAATCCATTGATATGCTGTAACTTTACCTAATTAAACATATTGTTTATAGAGCTATATAATGTTGAAAATAGTTGTTTGCCCCTTCCACTTCTGAGATGGAGTAAGGGGAAATGGGACTGAAGGGGGTAAGTACATATTCATGTGAAGTATGTGAAGGGAAAACAGAATTTCAGTGGTGGAAAAATCCTGTGAAAAGAAGGGATTTGTGTGCTGAGGACTTGAGAAAGGGGCTCTCCTTGGCTTTGGTGTCGTAGTTTCAGTGCTGCAGCGTTCCTCATGTAATGGAAATGACTGGAGCAGAAAGGACTGTTGAGTCCTTAAAAGAGCTTCTTATTGAAATTGTTTCTGTTGCTGCTGTGCTGCGTATTATTCTTACGGTGATAATTGTCTTAAAAATAAAAAACTTAGACCTCTAGAAGTCTTTAGACAGGTGGTTCTAAGTGAAGGCATAAAACCTCCGTGTTTCAGAATTACCTCGTTACTGCCCGGGAGGGTCTGGACTGGTCTGGTGCTGGAGGGGAGGGCAGCCCTCCTCGCCGTGGGCACCGGCTGTGACTATATTATATTTTATGTCTGAGTTCATGAAAACTGACCCAAAGTAATGTTGGGTTTAGAACTGCTGTGGTGCAAGTCTGCCGTTAATAGGGCTTCAGAAATGGGATACATTATGTAAATAAATAACCTTTGCGTGTTGGCATACTGAATTTTTTTGTAGTCTGCATTTTTCCTGATTTCATGAAGAAAAATTACACCGTATCTGAAGAAGGTGCAAGGCACAGAAAGCCAAAGAGAACTAAAATTTTTGCAGAAAAATGTTTCAATGTCTTCTGTTAGATAACAGAAATCTGCCCTTTAGGATAATCATGCTTAATGAGAAGACATGTCTCTCTCTATTTACTTTCTTTTAAATTATACCTCTAAGTATCTTATTACTATCTCAGTAACAGAATCATGACTTTAAGATTTATTTTCTTTCCTAGTATGGTTTAGTGGCATATTCCTCTTTCAAATGGGGTCATTTTGGGTTGCATGCATTACTAAGTATTTCTGAGTGATCTTTCTAAATAATAAAAATTAAAAAAGAGTAATTCCCTTTCTGCTCCCCCATATGAAATGCAAGGTCTGCCTGATCCCAGAAAATTATCCCTTTTCCACCCTTTGAGTTTTTAAATATTAACTCTCTCTTTCTGAAACTTTTTATTAGAATATGCATGACAAATTTTTTCATTTAGGAATTAAAAATGAATTAAAAAAATCACAAAATGAGGCTTGCTGTGAACAGAAGTGATATCTTTGGTATGGCAGTATGCTCACAGCCCTGTGAGAGTCTTAGGAGTAAAACATTTCCCTGTAGTTGTAATTTTTTATTATATTTTATCTTTGCGTTTGGATCAATAGATGTCCAGAGTCCATCAGACCTGAGACCGTGCGGCCGTGTCTCCTCCTCTGCAAGAAAGACTGCATTGTTACGCCTTTCAGTGAGTGGACTCGCTGCCCAACAGCATGTCAGCCTGGTAAGCCTTTAAGAAGAGGTCAAAATTTGTGGAAAATTTAAAGAATTAGCCTAGAAACGTGCGGTAGTTGTAGTTCATGTCAGTCTCATAATTTTTAGGGCATTCATCTGAATGTGTTTTGGACTTGGGGTGTTGTTGACACTGATGTTGTTGGGGGTGTGTGGGATCCTCGTGAGAAGATTTGGAGATTTAAGTTCTCTTTACCTGGAATAAATTCCTTCTGGGCTTCTGCCTTCAAAGTCAGAAGTCCAAGGCCCCAACGTTGTATGGCTATACATGGAATTGCTACCTTATATGAAATTTATTTCTCTTGACCAACCTTGATGTATGTACAGGGTTGTGCAAATAACCCCTGTACTTCGTGGTTTTTCAAGGACCATACGTTTCTTTGATCTAGTTGGTTAGCTTTTGGCCACTAGGTGTTTAGCAAAGTTTCTTTGTAATGATCTAGTGTTGGTTTTTGTGACAAATCTGTGTGTTTCATTAATTGTTCAGATGAAAGCCTTCTCAGTTATGAGAATATTTCATTTTTGTTGGTGGCTTCCTTGCCCTTCAAAGATTTTGAGTGGATGCTCTAGCATAGTCCTTGTTAGATTTTACAGGAAAATGAGTTGCTTTCTAAAACAGTGAATCCTGTTTTAATTAGGAATTTATTTTTAGACTTTAAATGAACTGCCTATGAAGAAGTAGAATAAATTACCTGGTAAATTACTTTGTTTATTAAATAATAGTCTACAATTAAAATGAGAAGAAATTAATTATTTAACCTCCTTGGCAGTGTTATCGTTTTAATATAGTTCTAAATTAAAACTTCTTAGATGGGGGAGTTCGCTTTTTGCTAGATCTGTTATTGATATGGCTGCATTGCAAGATTATTTTTTTTTAATTTGCATTGTGCAATTAAAACCTCAGCACAATAATGAAACTTCAAAACCGCTATACATATGTGAGTTTTTAGGGGTTTTGGTTTTTTTTATAGGAAGTTGTATTTAATGAAAACAATGAAAACAAATTCACAGATGGTGAATTACTAAGCAGATCAAGCAGGAGCAGGTATTGCCTGGCAGATTTAAAATTAAATGTGTACCGGCATAAGATCAGAGCTTAGACAAACATGCAATCACTAAATCAGGTTTACACAGAACTTTACCAGTTAAGCTGTTTGTAGTTTATCTGAGAAAATGCGTCCAACTTTACTATCTAACAATAAAAAAGCTGACATTTTCCCTACATTTAAATGTCATCAGACAACAGGCTGTCTTCTGGCGAAGGATTATCTCATACCTCAGAAGCGTAGACAGCGGTGAACTTAGGGCAATAACAGATGGATGGACAACATAATTCACAAAAGAAGTACAACTGAATCCAAACACCTGTTGGTGAGGCAGGAACAGGGAGGCTGTTGCAGGTTATTGATTCTCTGCCATTTCAGATATTTAAAGGTGACAACTGTCTACCGCAGTCTCCTATAATGTATCTGTTTTAATGGGTCTTTGAGGATGAATTGAAACAAGAGTCAAAGAATCAATATGGAGGTTTCAGAATATGAAATGGTTTGAATGAGCGGCATGTGGATTTTCCTCTGTCACCTCCATACCTGGTGGTGAAGGTGTCCTGGGGAGGTAACTGCTTTCAGCATGGATGATGTGCTCTCTGGTCTGTCAGCATAGATTCAAAATGGGGAGATTAAAAAAAGCAAACACCTAACAATAAATACCATTTTCCATCTCCCTCCTGAAAAGAGATGGTACCTATAAGCACCTCTCCTCTTCTGGGCAATGGTTGTCCAGGGGGAAGGTTAGAAATTTCACTGTTGTTTAATTCTCTAAACAAGTTTATGTGAAATGTTAGGTAGTAACTGTCCGATTTATTTCCCCGTGCCTTAAATCAGATTTGAAATGAGATGGGATAAAAGTGGATAAAATACATGGCGTGCCATGATAAGAAATTCCAGTGACCTCTACTTTGTGTCAGGCAGTTTCTGTCAAGGATCTGCCACTTCCAGTTCTTGTAAACAAACACTCAACCAGAGTTAGTCAAAGTTAAAGACTTACCCCTTCAAAAGCTCTTATCTACACAAAAATACTGAAGACAGCTCTGATTTTGGTGACTAAAATCTTGGAGAATCTGTCCTTATTATTTGTGTGCTCGGAGTCTTGTGTTGACCAGACTCTGCCTTTCCGTCTGGTCAGGAGCAAAGAGGATGAAGCTGATTGTTTCCCATAAATGTCTGTCAGTGTTTAAGAGGCATTTGGACAATGCCCTTAATAACATGCTTTAACTTCTGGTCAGCCCTGAAATGGTCAGGCAGTTGGACTAAATGATCATTGTAGGTCCCTTCCAACTGAAATATCTTATTCTATCCTATTCTATAAAAGCTGGACCAGCTATTCTATCAAGATATAGCAGACTTTACAGTAGTGAGCAAGGACTTTGTCCCTCATTTGACAACGGTGATCCACCTTTGTGAGGCCTGGGCAGGGTACTGGGGAAGCCATGGGGGACAAATGCAGAAGAAGTAAAGATACAAGAGCAAGGGAGGAATGAGAATAGTGGTTTGATAGAAGGAGTTGTATGGGTCTGCAAGGAGAGGATACTGGTGGGACAGGGAGGTGGGATTGGAAGCAGAGGTAAGGCACCCCCAAGATTCTCAAACAGCATTATCTGAGTTGCAAAGTCAAGGACACAGAAGTTAAGATTCTCTTGAGATCCTGAGGCTTGATTTTTTTCAGGAGGGCAAGCAGTCATAGCCATGCTTGAAATCAACTGAAGTTCGGCTTTAAAAGGACATTCCTAGATAATGCTAATACTCAGGAAAATCAGACTATAGCAATTTTAAATGAGATATAAAAATTATGTTCATTAACATTTGTAAGGAATGCTGTAGAAAAGCCAATGAGGAAATTCAATTTTGAAAATGGGGTTTGAATAATGTGCAATAAATGTTGAGGATAATTTAGTTTCTTGAGGTGAAGGAAATTACTGTGGGAAGCTCATTTAGATTTGGTACTGATTAATAGGAAGGAAATGGCTAAGATTCTAATGGTGGTAGATAATTTGAATGAAAATCATCACAAAGTGATAGAGTTCACAATTCTTAGAAGGGAAGGATAGCAATATCAGTAAGACATTTTTAAAAAAGACAGACTTCAACAAACTCAGAGAATTGGTAACTACACCTCTTGGGAACATGTTCTATGCAGATGGGAGTGTGGAAGACCTGGAAGCTACCAAGAAAGACTGTATGAAGGGCTGAAGCCCAACTGGACTCTACTTTCTATCCTGAAACTATTATAAGAGCAAGCCAGTAGCACAGGGGAACAAGGTGTGTGTAGGTCTGTATACGACTTGCATGTTCAAGCTTCAAACCATGAAGAGAAAACATCAAACACAGCTAGCATAGCCCTGTTTTTAGCTTTTCTCATCATCAGAGTTGTTCAGAACCTTGTTTCCTTTTTGATTGTCACTGTTTCACAAAAATTAGAAACAAGCATGTAACTGAAGGTGAATTTAAAAATATAGTATAGAAATGAAGAATGCAAATTAAGCTATAGGAGGATATTAGATAACAAGAATTACATAAATGGATTAGAAGTAAGGGGAAGCTGAATGAAATATTTGTCCGTAACTTACTGAGAAACGAGGGAAACACAACATGGGGAATGTGCAATTGCTGTTGTTGTTTCCTGTCTGCAGCCAGGAAAGAATGGACTAAAGAATAAGTATTTCAATAAATTAGATGTTCCCATATCAGTAGGGCTGTGTGAATAGAGAAGGAACTAATAAAGTAACACCAGAGCATCTAGTGACTATCTTCTGTGTGAGAAATTGCTAAGTCCTAAGGAACTAACTAAAACTCGGTAATACCAAGACAAACCAAACCAACCAACACCCTCCCCCTCGCCGCCCCCCCCCCAAAAAAAAACCA
>NW_008794155.1:3172791-3189673 GCF_000699145.1 Aptenodytes forsteri | reverse complement strand
CCCAGCTTCTTGTGCACCTCCAGCCTTCTCAGTCGGTAGAGCATGGGAAGCTGAAAAGTCCTTGACTAGTGTAAGCACTGCTTGGCAACAACTAAAACATCGGTGTGTTATCAACTTTGTTCTCATCCTAAATCCAAACCACAGCACTGTACCAGCTACTAGGAAGGAAATTAACTCTATCCCAGCCGAAACCAGGACAAAAAGAAAGGTCAAGGAAATTGTAGATTACTCATCCTAACTTTGTTATGTAGAAAAACACAAGAACAAGTTATTACTCAGGATTTAAACATTTCAAGAATCAGATTCTGATAAACTGACCAGTATGGATTTATTGAGAACAAATAGTGCCCAATAAATTTAATCTCCTTTTTTTGACAGCATAGCTGCTCTAGTTAAGGGAAGTGGTAGATTTTTGACACATTAAACTTTTATCAGGAAGCTGAGGAACAGCGACTTGAATTAAATGACTGTTAAATGGGTACTCAGCTGCTTGAAAAATCTCACAGCGGATATCACTGTGAAAAGAGTCTGTCTCTGTCTCCTTTACTGCTTGCTATCACTAGTAAGATCCCATGAGCCTTCTCCTCTCCAGGCTGAAGAGTCCCAGCTTTCCTGGTCTCTTCTTGTGTGTCAAATGCTCCAGTCCCTAAATAGTCTTTGTGGCTGTTCACTGAACTCACTCCAGTATGCCCATGTCCTCCTTCTCCTGGGGAGCCCATAACTGGGCATGGCACCTAGATGTCTCACCAGTGCTGAAGAGAGGGAAAGGATCACCTCCCTTGGCCTGCTGGTGATGCTCTTCCCAATGCAGCTCAGGATGCTGTGGCCCTTCTTTGCTGCAAGGGCACATTGCTGCCTCACGGTCAACTTGTCCATCAGGGCTCCCACGTCCTTCTCTTGCAAAGGTGCTTCGGCTGATAGATGTCCACTATTCACGATCAAACTTGAACATGACCCAAGGAGAGTCCTACAGAAAACTCTTCTTGTCCCAATTCTATGTGCTATTTGTCTGAACAGCTTGTGTGCTTGAATAATAACATTAGTGGATGGTGCAGAGCTGAAAGAGATAGCAAACACAATAGACAATATATTAAGTCATCTTGAAATGACTGAGAAATTTCTCAAAATATGACTTGGGAAGGAAAAATCAATTGCACAAAGACAGAATGGGAAGTAAAGACCTCAGTACTGTCTCAGGCACTTCTGGAGATACAATGGACTACAAAATGAATGAAAGTCAACAATCTGAAATGCTAAAACTCATATTGGGCTTGTCAAACTCATGGGCACGTTGTATGTAAAACACCAAAGGTGTTACTGTAGTGTGCACTGGTGAGGCTGCAGGTGGGATGCCTTGTGTGCCGTGTTGTAAGGAAGTGAGTAATGAGAGATGATTAAATAGGACCTATGAAGAACTGGGTTTTCTTAGTTTAGAGAGGAGAAGACTTAGAGGGGGTACAAAGCCTTAAAATTTCGTAAAGGCTATGCTTCAGGCAATAGGGATAAAATATTTTTTTATGTCTAGTGGACAGAGATAAATAAGGTTTAGCTTAATTTACAGGAGCGATGATTTGGGTTAGATTTTAAGAAAATACTCTCTGTGAGGCTTTACAAGTGCTGAATCAGGCAACTGAAAGGAGACGGTAGGAAGCTGTAAAGCTGCCTCAGGTCCTGGCTGTTAAAGAAGCAGGAGGGGGATTGCCCTGGGTGCACTGATCCTGCCTCAAGGTAGCGGCTGGGGCGAGCAACCTCCTGTCAGGTCCAAAGTCCCTTTTGGGTGATCTCACAGTGATCGCACGTGTGCCAGTGAAGGCTTTTATAACTTGATATTTTTAGAGCCAACCATTTTTATTGGATTTGTACTTGTACTTTGTGTTCATGGTGTGACTTTTTGTAAGTTTTCCTTCTACTCTAATGCACTCTAATCTTGCTACTGAAGCTTTGGCCTTATCTTGAGCTGGAAAAATAATACTCGCTTAAGTGGGCTAATTTACACACCGCTTTCGTCTCTTGGATAAATCTGATGAAGTCCGCTATTAAAAGACGTTTGTCTGGTCTGGAATCCTTTATGGAGTTCTGTTGAGATGCCTTTTCAGTCTTCTAGCATCTGTTTTTGAAGTGTTAATACAGTACCCGAAGAAGTACTAATGCTATACATAGCGGTTAAACCAGCTCTCAATTTGTGCTTACCACTTACGCAGCCAAGGATTGCATTTGTTTTAACTATAGAGATATATAGATAAATCTTATCCTTGTCTTTCATGCTGCATTCTGTACTGTAGATTTTGTGAACTGTGTTTCCACGTGGATTGATTTTGCATCGACTCAGGTTAAGTAGAAAGTTAGCCCCTGTTGGTTGCAATGGTTTTTCTATCAGGAAGTTCTCATCTATAATTTCTAGACCCATAAAGATGGGTTACTGGTAGCAGCCTGAGACCACCAGAATGTGTTTTCAAAAACAAAATCTTCCATCGTGACTGTTTTTTTGTTTTTTATTCTTTTCTCCTGTTCAGGTGTTTAAGTATTTGCTCATACTTATTTTCTTGTCTGATTTGTTGTTCTGTTAAATAGACATTTTTCTGATGCATCTCTTAGGCTGTTGATTTATCAACCTTCCAGGTGCTGTTCTGCTGAACTACTGGTAATTTTAAAGTAAGAAATGGTAGCTTTTGATCCGACGTGCCATTCCCTCCCTTCTTTGGGTAGTGCCAGAGTGCTCCCAATTTCAAAATATAAATGAAATGCAAAGCATGTTTTTAACCAAGACAGACAGATCACTAACTCGGGGTGCCAGCTGTGTCTTGGAAGGCAATTTTTTTTCTTTATTTTACAGGCAATGCCACTGCAGTAAAGCAGTCCCGGTATAGGATTGTCGTTCAGGATGCTGCCAATGGGGGACAGGCATGCCCGGACACCTTGTATGAGGAAAGAGAATGTGAAGATATTCCCATCTGTCCAGTGTATAGGTAAAAAGCGTTAGCTTGGGATCAGTCTCTTGCTAGTGGGTTTCCACTTCTCTAGAAATGACTCGATTGTCCTGCACAATTTTCACCAGGAAACAGAACTGGAAAATGCAGAGTTAGAAACAAATAACAACGTGTGAACAATAAACCTTGCAAAATGTGTAGAAGTAGAGTTCAAATTGGAGATTTCAGTAGACCTGGCATCATCAGAACAAGAACCAATAGACACAGCTCCTAGAAATGGTAACCTCAGGGTTCGATGTGTTTAAGGAAGCTATTACTGGGAACGCCCCCCTCAATGTATCTAAAAATCAGTGTAAGCTATTTCGGGACCACAAGCACTCAACTGCCTTAATCATAATTGTATGCTTATTGCAGAAACTCTTGTCTTTTCCCCTGATGCTCTCACTCCAGTGAATAATATGCACTTTAAAAAATTCTGATTAGACAAATAGTACAATAGGGCAATTACTCACCGCTCTTCATTAAAATTCCGTGGCCCATCTGTTATACAATATTAGTAAATAGAAAAGCATTCTATCTTTGCATATAAATCTTCAGCCCGCACATGCTGTAGGACATGGTCTCAGAGCGGAGCGGGGAGCTGAAGGTGGTGCCACGGCAGGAGTCACACCGCTCAGCTCTGCCTGGCTCCGTACCACATAGCTGCTTTCTCGTGTTCTTGACTGGCACACGTCCTAGCATAGAAAGCAGATTGGGTACAGCATCAGTTGTATGAGAAGGGGCTTGCGGGAGGAGAGCCTGATTTCAAAGCCCACTGAAGGTGTTTCCTATGTATTTTATGTGACTTTGAACCATGCCCTACAAAAATGAGAAAGGGAAACATGGTTGGAGGATGATATGGCTTTCTAGAAGGTGAACCTTGCATCTGGATTTCAGTTCACGGTGCTTATTTCAGGAGTAATTACAGCTTTTTGACTTTATTTTTCCTTAAGTCTCCACCGTATATCGTCATTCGTAACTGAAGTTTTTGCCTGGACGTGCTGTTTTCCAGTTTTAACCACTGAATTGTTAACCGTTTCCTCTCGCAGGTGGAAGACCCACCGCTGGAGCCACTGTGTGCTGGTGCCGGATTCAGTGAGACAGGGTGTGCCGGGACACAGTGAGGCGTGTGGACACGGTTTGCAGTCGAGGGGTAAGCTTTCTCCATCCAGCCTCCAAATATTTAAGGTGTTGGAGGGGTGACATTTCAGTAGGGTCTTTACTCTTTTACAGTAGCTAATTTGGAAACTAAGTGACTGAAGCACTTAAAGTGTTTTGGGAAGTGGAGCCATTGTACAGTTTCGCTGCTGTGCTGGACGTTAAAGTACCAGTAACGTGTTAGTATGCTTGGAGTATAGGAGGGGGTGTATGCTCGGCATTGAGGTATCTTTATAGTAACCTGCTCCTCTGCCTAAGGATGAAGAATGTGGGCTTTAAAAGAATTATCTATCTATAGACCTCTATGAAGTAATCCATTCTTGGTGCTAAAAATGGAAAGGATAATTTCCTCGTGATTTTAAATTTTACTAGTAATTTGCCTGAGGCCTGATTTTCATTAAGACTATTAGAGAAGTTCAGCGTGGGTAAAGGCTTTGGGCTCCTGCCCTTGGCGTGATTAAGCACTTGGAAAATACAGTGATCCCCTTGTCTGAACAAAAGTGTTGAGAAGAATTTCACAATTCAGAGTATGTGATCAGAGTCTGTAGTGGTTCCTGCAGATGGCTGGAGATTTGGCTGTTATCAGTCTCCTGGGAAATCTAATGAAACCTTTAACAAAAGGTTATTTTTATTGAAAAAAAATTAGTATACAGGTATGCTAACTGAAGAAACTTGACATAATAATTTACTCCTTCACAAGGGTAGAAACTATTCTTTAAAGATGAAGTGAATTTCTTACATAATCTGGAAACAAAGGGAAAGAAAGAAAAGCCCTGACACTATGTGGGCTGCATCTGAAGGAAGAAATGTATTTTAAACTAAAGCTCAAAGGAGTAAATACCTTTAGGTTTTGACCACAAGCCTTTCCACAAGGTTTTCAAAGAGAGCTCTGTAAATTGAGATGTCCTAAAATGTATTCCTCAATCTCCATGTGAGGGGAAGGTAATCTTTATGCTCCAGTAGGTGCATGAACTTTGTATTAATCTTTCTCTGACAGAATTTGAAGTATAATAGAAGAGTATCACGCTTATTTTTGCCCTGTGGAGAATCCTCCAACAGTTACATGGGCTATGTGCCGTTCTGGGGTGATCACAGGAAAGGAATCCCATACCCTGGTGGGTTTAAGCAAAATTTGTTTCAGTGCCATGTTCACTTTTTGTAATTAACTCTGGTTTTTGTAACGGCTTTGGTTTTCATCATTACATGTAGTGATAGAACCAATCTGCTAGGTATTATTGAGGATGAGTGGGGTTTCAGGAAAATGAGTTCTCAGATGAAACCCATGGAAGAAGATTTTCAAGATGTTTCCTGCAAACAAGGGGAGTGATCTCCATGGAGAAGGCAGCTGAAACCAAGCTGCTAGCCCTGACCTTATTGCTTCTGAAAAACAAGCTGCTAGATTTTCAGTGATTCTATATCTTATCTATAGCAGTGTTTAGTAAGGGAAACTTTCATAAAGCTGCTATTAATACCTCACCTTGCTGCTATGTGAACTCTTCAAGAGCAGCTAGTGTGTGTGAAGAGGTGCTGTGTCACCATATTGTCAGGGAGTAGCCGTTTAGCCAAGGGTGGCGTTTGCTTACACTCCTTGCCAGGGTCTCTTCAGCCTGTAGACCTTGACACTGGAGGACTTCTGATCCTCTCATTCTTCACCATGAAGGGGGTCTTTGGAGATATTTTTGAAATAACAGATGAGGTGAGGCTGGGGATTTGGTTTGTTGAGCCTGGCGAAGTGTCTAATGGGAGTGGGGTTTACAGAGAAGATAGAGCCACACTCTTCCCAGAGGTGCACAGTGAAATAGCAGAAGATAATAATCATAGGCTGTAGTGAGAGAAATTCCCAGATTGCCTGGAGAGACTGTAGATTCCTTGGAGATACTGAAAACTCAGCTGAATAAGGTCTCGAGCAGCCTTTTCTAACTTTGAGGTCAGTCCCGCTTAGAGCAGGCATTGGATCTTCAGAGGTCCCTTCCATTCTAAATTATATTGTATGATTCTGTGAGTCTGTGAGTCTTTTCAGGGGAATCTGTGCCATCAGTGGAAGAAAGCCAGGTGTTATAGATAGATGCTTTCCTGCAATATTCAGGCATCCTACAAACGAGTTTGCATTTGAGGTATCGCCACGACTCCACACAGTAATTGGCTTGCATAATGTCTCAGCGTCTTTAGCCAGTAAGTGCTTATTCTCCAAAGAGTATTTATATGAATTTGCCCAGTTCCTTTTTTACCATGTAACAGCAATTACCCTTTTCCCACTGAAGATAGTCAGTCTTGCTGTTCCTTACAGCATCCATTTTTAGAATTTTTCTCTTTTGCTGTCCATATCCTGACTGTCATGTAAATAAGAGGATTTCAGTTTTCAGTGACTGTTGTATCTAGCCAATTATATAAGAGCATTGAATTCATATAAATTATTTCTAAAGAAAGCATATGTTTATGTGTACCTATTTAGAACGATGACTGTGCTGAGGGAAAATTAAGTCTGAAATGACTTTCAAGCTCCATTCTTTCTCTAGGCTAGACTTTGAGATAGATACTTACAGATCTTGTTCCATGAGTGTTTTCCCGGAAATTGCACATAAACGTACTATGTAACGTGCAGAAGATATCAGAATTTGTCTGTGAATAATAAGCAGAATAACCAAAGAGATAACAGCTGTCTGAAGCTGCAGTTTTCATGGCTTTATCTTGGAATGATATTACACTAATTACAACAGCGTTTCATTTTGTATATCAGCTTCAATGGACTAACTTATTCAGAAAACAATCATGCAGGTAAGAGAAAAGTAGCGTTTAGAACTAAGAAATATAGTTGTTATTTAAACTTCATTAAGGCATGATTTGCAAAAAGCCCCTGAGATAGGGCACTCGAGAGTAAAACAGGGTGGGGATATTACTGTTGCTTGACAGTGACATAGACAACATTTCTAACAGTAAATGAAGAGCTTTACAAGCTTTTCTGTTGCTATATAGCTGTCATTTTCCTCGACAAGTGACTAATTTACTAGAAGGTGTCAAGACTGTGAGAAAATTGCTTCTGCTTCAGATGCCCTTCAATGACTTTACTGTTCTCTGATGTTTGTGATAGAGGATCCTTCAGAAATGACCTCTCCCTTCAGTGCTGACATGAGCAGCCACCTTAGACATTTACATTTTTGGGGAAAAAATGTGTTGCTCATTACAAGGGATTGTTAAGGTTTAATTAGTGGATGGAAAGCCTGTTTTAAGCAAGTGTCTTTGAAGGTTGCTTCAAAAGCCATTTGTAAAGTAAATAGACATGTATTAAAGACCAGACTGATGTAATGAGACTCGGCTTTAAAAACCAGTCTTGGAAATACACTGACAACATGGTTATGAAAAAAGTAGTTACTTTCCAAAAGCAAGGAGAAGCTGCAGCAATGGAACATGTCATGTCTTATTTCTCCTGCTCTTGCCACTTCTTAACTGTGATTCATTTGGGGGATTTGACCATATCTCCCCCCATTAACGAGACAGTAAGTCCATCTCAGAGCTGTAGCTCCCCCTCACAAGAATACAGAAACGCTGTGACACAGAGCAGCAAATATTCTTAGAGAATAATTTATTGATTTACGTACAGGAAAACAGCAACAAACCCACCAATGCAGTAATGAGAAACTACTCCTCTGCTTTGGAGAAGTGCACTCTCCCTGGCTCACCTGAGGTCACGGGGCGGATCGATACTGGGTAGCCTCATTGTGCATCTCAGTAGAATATTTCTTTGGGCATGCTCTTCTATCAGACCACGTGTGATGTATTTCTTTCCTTCTTTAACCGGGTTGTGAATTCACACCACGTGGACTTTGCTAAGATGGTTGGTGTTAAATATAATCCGTTTCAGTTGAAAAGTTGATGTATGAATTGACAGTGAAAAAGTAGAACGCAGGCAGCACCAGACTCAAGCAATTTAAGATTCCTGTCTCCTTCATTGCAGGTTTCTGGCTCTTGCTCTGGAGCTTCCTGATAGCTATAGGGATATTGCAGACAAGACCGGTTTTAGAGTGAGATGCAGATCAAAACCTTATCATTATGAGAACAAGAATTGTAACAGTCTGCTGCCTAAGTTTTCTGAGTGTGTCTAAATGCAGTGATAGTTCCAGTAAAATCTTACATAAAATGTAGGTAGAACTGTGATTGCAAACATAATTTGTAATAAATTAGTGACTAAGTTAACATGTGTTCCATACTAAGCAAGATGAAAGGAAGAATTTTCGTATTGCCTTTTAACGTTGCATCTACAAAGATATTTCAAACAGGCATCCTTTAGCTGTATTATCTAGTGTATTATCAATCTGTAACACGATAATGGCCATATACATTACTGTTGTTTCTGCTGAAATTATTTTATGGTAACCTATTTATAATGAGACGTGCCATCACAAAAAAATCAGTGTTACCATTTTTTTGCTCATAAGATAGTCACCCAACAGTTCGTATTCCCTGTTTTGTAGGTAGTTAATATAACTGCTGATTAGCTAAATTAACAGAGGCATTCGTTGTAATTTGAGTTGCAGAATGCTTTTGCACAGAATTACCAATTTCAGGAGGTACATATTAGAATCCTGTTATAATTTACAGGCGAGAGGCAATGTGATAACCTAAAGTTTACAATGAATACATTTATGATAGTAAACGTGGTGAAGACACGGACTGCTTCAGTTAGATGGTGATATTTTATGAGTAGTGCTTTGCGGTGCAGTCCTGTGTATAAATCTGTCCAGCCGATAGCAGCTTATCTGTCATCAGTAGCTCCCTCCAATATTACCTTTGCCTGGTAGGACACTGGCACCTTCAGCCTTAATTCTTGAGTGATGCTGGGGGTTCATTAGGTTTGTCAGTGTTTTTTCTGATGGTGCTGGTCTAGGGACCTACTGGTAAGGGGTGGTTGCGGGGACACAAGTAGGAGCACAGCAAGCTGAACTTGAGCGGTCCCAGCCAGCGTCGCTGTCTGGAAGACACCTGCCTGGCAGCTGGTGGCATTGGTAGCAAATAGTTGAGGGGAAAAATAATTACCAGGGTAAGGACAGGTGCTGAGTCTTGCTGGTGATACGTTTGAAAGGAAAGTTTGTGAAGCACGGTCTGTCTAGGATGGGGATTGAGGTTCAGGGGGTGGCCTTTCCAGGATGGAGAGCCTCAGTCTGTTATCAGCCATGTCTCCCTGGGGCTTTGCTGACACTTTACTGATGTAGCCGCTCTACATCATATTGCAAATTCATAAAGTACGTATTATCTGTATTGTTATTTTCTTGTCACTGATAATGCAATTTTTAACTTACAAACACATGGAGAGTAATAAGTTGATAAGAAACAACCAAACCAGAACTGATTTACTATTGTTTGTTCTTGATAATCTGATTTCTTTCCTTGACGAGGCGGCGGGCTGGAGGTTAGGCAATAAGGTAAGTGGAAAGCGGCACAGATAATATTCCCTTGACTTTAGGAAGACCTTGAGTCCAGTCCAACGTGACAGTCTCCCATGTGCAATAAGAAAGTATGACCTAGAGAAATGCAGGATGAGGTGGTTGTGCAACTTGTTGAAAAAACGCAGTCAAAGCTCTGTTATCAGTTGCTTGCTGTCAACCAGGAAGGCCATTTCAGATAGCTTCCCGTGGGGCACACGTGCTCTTGGCCGTCTTCAGTATTTTCACTAATGGCGTGTATAATGAAATAGAGAGTACACCTATAACACATCTGGGTATTTGCAAATTGTGAGTAATTTGAAGGGCAGGCCAAAAATACAAGTTGGATGGATTTGAGCATGCCCTGAAATCAGAAAAGTGAACCTTTCATTAAAGAAAAAAAATGTGCAGCACTCGCACTATGTGGAAAGATGGGCAGCAGTATTGAAGAGGTAAGTCTGGAATTAAAAGTTATGGACTATGCGTTAGCAGTTTTATACTGTTAAAAAAAAATGTACATCATAAAATCATATATTTTACATTTTTCTTCTGATCTCCAACTTCCTGAAGTTTATTCTTCTGCTTCCTAAAATAGAGTATTTTTAACAGGTAATCCTCCCTTTTATTTTTGTTCCATAAAACTTTCTGCCACTGTAAATGATGACAAACAATTAAGGTAAAATAAAAATGTCAAAACTTTCTCCTGAGTAATTCCAATTCCTGGTTTGCCAACAAATTCAGAATAGATTAGGAATCTTTTTTGAAAATACCCAGATTTCATTAACAGAAACAAATAAGGTATTTAGGAGTCTAAGCTCTGGCGAATATCGGTGAACAAGGTAAAATCTCTTGAACTTAATGGAAGTTTACCCTTGATTTTACATTTAAAACTTATCTTCAGTCTTGGTGAACTACGTATATCTGCGCACAGGAGTTTGTAATCTGAGAGATTTATCACTGCAGTATGGATGTTTTATGGCATGAGTCTGGATTGTTTGTATCTAATTTCTATCAGTTTACCTATAGGCTTTGATCTTTAAGTTATTTCCCAAAGCCTGGGTTTAATTGTGGATTTGATAGCAGATTAGCTGCATGCAAAATGTGTGACAATGTTTCACAAAGGGGAAAACAAGGAAAAATTAAGGAGGAGGAGACAAAAATACAATACTAATATCATGTATGCATGTATGCATTCTTAGCCTTTCCTGCACCAGTGGAATGAGGAGGGTATCCTCTCCCAGACAGATTTTCTGTGGGATTGATTTCAGTTTTGGAACATCAGAATTGACCGGGAGCAGGAGGAGAGGGGAAGGGACAGATGAGGCTACGTGAGATGTGATGGGTCAATCTCTGAGCATTTCATGGCTGCCTTTGAGATTCCTGCAGTTTAATGTATGAGAAATAAAATCACCTGCTTGTACAGAAATCATCCTGGGCCAATTTCTTAAAACCTGGCTGTGTAGCAGAGTTGTCTGTGTAAATATGTGCATGGCTGTACTGGAGTCTGCAGCTGGGTACTGGTTTGGGGAATGGAAATTCATCCTCGTACTGTATTACATCCCACTGATCTCCAGGTAATGCGTTCCTGTAGACCAATTTTTCTTTCCTTGGGTCTTAGTTGATAGGACAAGGGGAAGAAAGATTGATACTGATTTTCCAGTGACAGGTTGTTCACAAGAGAGTGATGGTGGACTACCCTCCTTTTTAAATGGAAGATGTCAGCAGGCATCACAAGATGCTTACAACAGTGCTACTATATTTCAGGCTGGGTCTGGCCCAGCTTCTACCTCAGGTATAGCTGCTGTAAGAGTATTTCATAGGCGGTAGGAGAATTGGCATGACATTACTTTATAGACACTAACTAAGAGCAAGAGAGACTCCAACTCATTTCTGTCACTGCAGCCTTATGCCAACAACATAAAAATTGAAGAGACTCTTAGAGAATTTGTCGTGACAGCAACCTACAGTGCAACGTTTTATCCAAAGGCAACTCAGTAATCTGTAGACTTTCCGTAAAATAGAGATGATGAAGACTGTGTCAGATAAATTACGTATATTTGATTTCCTTCAAAAACAGGACAGTATATTCCACTCTGCAGAAGGAAATAAGCAGGTTTTCTAGCTTAACTATATGCTGTTCCTATCTGATAAACAAAACAAATATCAGCAGCTTAGTACCACACACAGCATTTGTTTTCTGGGGCGGGGGGAAGTCTTGATCAAGTCTTTTGAAGCCAGAAGGCATAAACACTGAAAATGTATACTACAAGTGTGTACCAGTAGAGGGATTGTTAAAAGATCAAAATGAGAAGTAAAGCAGAGGAACATCAAAGCTTTCCAGGCTATGTATTTCTGCCTTGATTAGGAGGAAGGAGGGGGGAAACAAAGTTTTAGATCAATAGGAAATGGCCCGATCACCTCAAAGTCAAAGGCAGCACCATCCAAATGTGTACAATTTACAGGAATTGCTAGAGCATCTCAATCATAAAAGTCCCAAATGATCTAACAGTACGTATACCATATTTAACAGGTACACAGAGAGAGTCGAGATCATCTTATCTGAAGGAAACTCCTTTTTAAATGTAAGGGTAGATAGATTTTCATTTTGTCTTTCATCCCTCTGATTAAGTTCAGCTCTCTTTGGTCCTCCTAGGATTTCTTTCATCTAGTGTGTAGTCTGTATGATCTAAGCAACTATCGTTGGTGAAAGTCGTTTTTGGGGTCCTTTTTTAAATGATGGATTGTCATTAAACAGAGTATAGTAGATGAAAGAGGTCCAGGGAGAACCAAACT
This sequence comes from Aptenodytes forsteri, assembly GCF_000699145.1. NCBI lineage: Eukaryota > Metazoa > Chordata > Aves > Sphenisciformes > Spheniscidae > Aptenodytes > Aptenodytes forsteri. The sequence goes on along the minus strand of NW_008794155.1, from coordinate 3,177,339 downwards.
GTGCTGAGACTTACGCAGGAGGATGAAAGACATAATGAGAGACATAATGAAGACAATCTCTCCCTCAAACTGGAGACAGGCCCTTCCAATTATGACTTGTTTTTAGCACCAGCTTCCAGCAATTTAAAATCCCAGATATGAACAGTTGATTCAGACTTTTTGTAGAAATCTGAGAAATTTTTATTATATGAACAGTAGGCCTGGGTGGTCATGCTTCATGGAGAGGATGTTATAAACTATAACGGAAGACTTTTCTGTGGCCACGGGTGGGTTGTAAGTAGACCTGATCACACAGCCTCATGTGCTCCTTATCAAAAATACAGGAGCCATTTCATCCTAAAACTCTGTTTCGTTAACTTAGAACCTGAAACATGAGGGTTTATAGTCCTTAACATTTTATATCATCTCATGTAACTGTCACTGTAACTAGCTATAAAAATATCTGATTTTTTTCATGTTTTTCCTAACCTTTTGGCCTCTGCCTGTGTCTGGCATACCTCAGTTCCATGGGTTAACCCTGCAGTGAGTAAACTATTTTAGTTTCTTGATGATTTTCAATTTAATTGAAACAACCTTTGTTCTTAAGACATTTGAGTCCCGTTTAGTCTCCTTTTCTGTTTGCTATTTTATGTAACACTTTCATGTCCCTCTTGTTCACCTCTCCGTGTTGCAGGCAGTCCCATTCAGTACTGATTTAGATCTACTTTTGTTTTTATAAAATTTTAATTTTCACCTTGTCATGGTTGTGCTGTTTACAAATCCAAAGATAATTCATGCCAAAGCTGCTGTGGTTCATAGGGAAATTGTTAAAAATTTATCTGAGCTGAGCAGGATAAGATCCAGGTTCTCTGGAAAATGGCCTTAAGGAGAACTTTTCTTCAAATAGACACTTTAAATGGGAAGCCTTGAAGCATGACCAAAAATAAGCAAGTTTATTAAAAACCTTTTATACTATCAGTTGTCAGGAGAACATTAGAGATGTTATTCTCCAAGTCTTTACCAGAATAACCTCTTCCTTGTCCATAATGATCTCAGTCAAGTGGAATGCCAAATTCTGAGAAATTCCAGAGACATTAACTGGAAGGATAAAGACCATTCGTTTATTCTTACAGTACGATGGTACCAAAGGAGCTCAGTTTGATACTTATTTTACCTAGCTGAAGAAATGGACGGTTCTGGGTTGAAATGCTGATCCTGCTTAAGTCAATGAAATATTAAAGGACTCTGTCAGTTCTTTGGAACACCATCCCCCCAAAAAAAACCCCAACAAACAACCAAACCCAACTGTTTTCCTGTGAAAGGAAAAAGGGAGATGTTGAAAGGAATGCAGAATTTGATTTATAGCAGATATTGTTCATTGTCAGACTGCTAAGGTTTGGACTGCCTGGGGAATTTCCTTCAGAGGAGCTTAGTAAAAGTTGTAGTTTGCATTTTCCCTTATTCTGCATCAGTTAGAAAGCACTTCTTATTGGAAATTGTTGAGTTAGGTTTCTTTGAATAATTAAGCAGTAATACTCAACATGAATATTAGCATCCTAAATGGCAGAGCTCATCAGTGTGGCTTACTATAAATCTTCAGGCACAAGATTTGTTAAATGTGACATGCCACAAAGGTGCAAAGGGAATCCCTGTGTCACATTCGTTGAATCTGAATATGTATATTTATGTTACTCCAATAGCTTTATGTCTGCACTAGAGGTTTTAGACATGAGTTTTCAATTTCAGAATTAATGAATAACCTTAGCTCAAACTATCTTTCAAAATTCCCAGCATCTTTCTTTCAAACGGGTGCACTAAAGTGACAGAGTAACTGGAAGTGACTGGGATACTTATGAAGTGCTTGCACTTGCAAGTATACATCAATTAACTGTGAAATGGTCAATGAGACGTTTGCTTTATGCATCCAGTGGTGCTCTTTTCTGTTGGCACCATTTCTAAATATGTTCAGAAATATTAAAAATACTGAGCAGTGTGTTTAGCACTTTCTAAACCAGTCTGATGATTGCAGCAGTAATACTTCTGAGCATTTTTCCTGTTGGAAACACCCCTTCTTCCCTTTCGTTAACAGTGTTGTCATTGATTTGCTTCTCAAAGGACTCAGGAGAATTCCATCTTCTCTTTATATTATAATAAATCAAGAGAAACTTCATCCAATTCTTTATATTATAATAAATAAAAAGAAACTTCATCCAAAAAATTGGAATTCCACTCGAATAAAATTACTACACAAGAAAAAGCCATCTCTATACTTTGATGGCAATAGATAGTAATGAAAAACTGTCACCTTCTAACAAAGATTTTTCTAAAGTCAATTTTTTTCCTAGCATCCGCTGGTTTTGCCTGGTGCGTGCATCATTTATTAAAGGATTGCTGATATTGGCTTTGTGAAATAAGGAAAGTTTGGAATAATATATTCTGATATTTGACAGAGTTTTCCTGAAGTAGGGTATTTTGTAATGTCAAATTTGGATCTTGGATGTGAAGGCTTGTAGCAAATGTGACTTTTTACTGCTTTTCTGGTCAATTCTAACATCAGTACTATTGTTCCTTCTTGACAGTTCACTAAAGTTTCAGTCCTGCAATCATATATTTGTTTTCTTTGATATGTGCCCCAAGGTGATTGAAATTTCTTCGAGTTACCTCTTTTCTACTGTCTCTTGGATATTAACTTTCTGTATGTTTGTTTTTATCCTGGTCTTTGTGTTGGCAAAGGAAACGCCTGAACTAGAGGTACACAATATGAGGGAATCTAACTGATCTATTAAAATGTAATAGGCTTGTCGAAGGCCATCTACTTCAGCATTTGTTTAATTCAGGATGAAGTAGATCAGCACGTCCTCTGGGAATGGATGACGTGAGAGGGCAGCACTCCCAACCACCGCTGTGTGATAGGAATATAATATGGGCTTCCACAGCCTCTGCCCTTGCTGACCAGGAGCCTTCGCTGCTGGCTTATTTTATTCCTTATGCTCTGGGAGGGCATCTTAGTAATAGGTACTTATTAACGATATTTGAGAAAATCAAGTGGAAATTGGTCTGCAGAACTGAGCAGCTACGTGCAGACATGAACTCTTGAGAGAGTTTGAGGCATTTAGCTCTTCTGTTGCATTTTAACCCCCTGGAGCATGTGACGTGGTCATGGCAGACATCATTTGGGGCACACTGGGGAATTTCTGGGGCAAATCAGACGTACCGTGTTTGTGAGAAGTTGCTTTGACCAGCAGGTGCTTTTTCAGTACCGCTTTGAAAGGATCAGTTAGTAGAGCACATAAAAATCACTGCCTGCAAGATGGATGGGTTTTGTGCTGACTATGTTGCTGGTGAAGTTGCATGTGAGCAAACCTCCAAAGAAACAAGGAATACATTTGTGCTTTAAAAATAAATAGATACCTTCAGTGCCTAGTTTCATGGAGTATAAATTTTTGTGTAATCTAAGCACATCTGCTCATAATAATTAACTTCTGTGGTGTATGAAAGGAAAAGCTACATCAGCTCTATGGTATGATGAGATGGATTGCTTTCTATCTGTTCATCATAATGATTAATTGTAGCGTTTATAGGAAGATGGCTGCTTTTTATTCATTTTTGGGTTTAGATCATGTATCTTGCTTTTTTTTTTTAGCTTATTTAAATGTAAATACTCTGCAAATCTGGTATGAAAGCATAAACTTCCCAATTTTAAGTGCTTTGATGAGAAACAGGGCAAAATATGTCTCTGCTTAAATTGTCTTATCTGAAGACTTTGAAAGATGCCTGTCTTTGCTAGTGAGATGAATTTCACAGGTAAATGTAAATATTGAAAGTAACCATGAAAGAAATTTAGAAGGATTATGGAATGTCATTTGACCCTGAGAGCTGGTGTTTCCAAGGGGCAAACTTAATAATAATGAAAGATATTAGCAATTTGCAGTTGGTCCTGTGGTTTTGCAAGTATTAAATATTTACTATGAGTGAAATAATAATCTGATGTGTTTCCAGAAATTAAATACACTTAATTCTTGGGCTTTAGTTCAGTAAAATTTAAGAATGTGCTTTGTGGAATGTAAGCTTTCAGGTTTGCAGTAGAAGAAGTGATGGATAGACAAGTACAGCTATCAATTAGCGCTAACCTGTCAAGTACGTTGATCAGGGGAGCCCAATGATCCTGTTGTATTTTCTCCCAGTGCCGTCATCATCTTCTTCCATTACTTGAAAACAAGTTAATATGTGTTGTATAGATGAAGGTCAGCCGCAGGTTTTTATTGGTGTTGAGTTTGCACAGTAAGAATGGTGGAAGCAAAAGAAATGATGTGTGGAGAGCATTTATTGAGCAAAAGTCTGAAAGTCAGGTAAAGTTGCAGCAGGTGTGTACAGAATTTAGCCTACTATTTAAAAATCTCTCTGGGTTGCTCAAATCATAGAATCATAGACTCATAGAATAGTTTGGGTTGGAAGGGACCTCTAAAGGTCATCTACAACCCCCCTCCTGCCGTGGGCAGGGACATCTTCAAATAAATCAGGTTGCTCAGAGTCCCGTCCAACCTGACCTTGAATGTTGCCAGGGATGGG
>NW_008794155.1:3167079-3171152 GCF_000699145.1 Aptenodytes forsteri | reverse complement strand
TCTCGGGCCCCTCTTCCCTCCAGGGCTTTGTCCCATGGCACTCTGCCAAGCAGATCCCTGAAGAGGCCAAAGTCTGCTCTCCTGAAGTCCAGGGTAGCGAGCTTGCTGTGCGCCCTCCTCCTCGGTGCCCTAAGGATCTTGAACTCCAGCATTTCGTGGTCACTGCAGCTCAGGCTGCCCTTGAGCTTCACGTTCCCCACCAGCCCCTCTTTGTTGGTGCGAACAAGGTCCAGCGTAGCACCTCTCCTCGTTGGCTCCTCTACCACTTGGAGAAGGAAGTTATCATTGATGCATTCCAGGAACCTGCTGGATCATACTGATTAAATGATAAACAAAGTACTTTCTTGAAATCTCACGGTGACTGGCGTAAACTCCCTGACTGAATTATACTGCAAACAGAACACTGTAAGGGAAAATGTCTTTACCAGTTACAGTTATATCTTTTTTTTTAAGGGTTTCTTATTAAAAATTCCATCCCAGGATTTTCTCAGAAGATAAACTAGACTCAACAAAGAAGTTAATGCAAAAATAAGCTATTGCAATGGCAACAATGAACAGATACAATAAGCAAATAAGCAATTTGCAGATAGAGAGTCAACATCCCATGAAATGTTTATAAAGGTAATATTTAAGACCTTTTAAAATCAAATTGTATTCAGATACAATAACAAAAGTCAGTAATAAAACAGTGGTAAATCAGGTCCAGAGAGAATCATAAAGCAAATGGCTCAATTCCATTTCAGAGGTTTTCTTTAGTGCTAAGCATACTATATATTTTTATGGCAACTCCACCCAATCTTTGGTTACCCAGTTCCTCATGGTTAGAGTGTGCACGTAGGAATCAAACTGCTAAAGTCATGTGCTTTTTGATGCAATATAATTTAATTATTAAGAAAGTCATTTGAATGTCATTTAGGATTCACAGCACATAGCATTTTTAGGATTTTATACCTCAAGGAAACAAGGTATTCTAAAATGAGGCTACTGTTCTTCGTTTTCTTTCCCAGAGTCCATCAGTCTGTTACAGAAAGTTGATGCTTTTAAATTCTTTCTTTTTTTGTTTTGTTATCTGTGGTAGTTGTAGTTATCTGCTGGATAATTATTTGTTCTAATATTTTTGTGCAAATCAAAAATAAGCTAATGGGCCTGTATTTCCATACCCCTCATCTTAAATAAAAAATAAAAATAAATGGAGCTGTTACAAGGATAGGCAGAGTGTTTGCTGATAAGTTGTACTTCCTCCATGAGGTCTCAACGATGCTAATTTCTGACACATCAAGATCGATTTCTGTAAGTTTGCTAGAGCCAGGATTCATTAGGACAGATAATTTCAAAATAGCCGGCTTATCCTTGACAGCTCTTTCCCTGAAAGAGGACTGAGAGGCCTGAGATCCTGCCTTTTTCTAACTGCTGTCACACTCCCGGGATTGCAGCTCAGTGAAGGGTGGTGCAAGCTTGGGCCAGTTTTTGGGGAGGTGGGGTGGGAGCGTGCAGAGTGTCTGGTTTTTACCACATTTGCAGAAGGATCCTTTGTTACCTTTAATGCCTGTTGCTAATTCTGATTTTTGTATGCTTGTGCTGCAATCTTCTGCTAATCCTCAGGAGCTTGACCTAGTTTCCACTTTTTTTTTTTTGTTCAAGGGCAGTGAATAGCTTTTGACTGAGCCTAGCTCGTCTCTCATACTCTGGCTTATCCCTGCCATGATTGTGCCCGTTCCCTAATAGGAGAGCTTTCACTTAGTGTGTCTTTTTTTCTGAACTGCTCCTTTCTTCAATTTCTTTTCCCTAGCCCAGCCTCCAAGGGCACCTTACGTAGCTTTAATGCACATGTAGTTACGTGAATGTATTAGTCCACCTGCCCATCCCTGCTGTTGTTAACTGTGTAATTTAATGGTCATTCTCTTTCAGCCTGCCCTCCACTCTGATGTTCTCCATTGGTTCCTCTTCATGGCTTATGGTCTAGCTGAGTAGTTTACTCTGTCCCCACCCCAACAGACCAAATTTTACCAAATTCACCAAAACAGTCTATGAGTTGGCTGTACTTCCTGAGCCCTTCTGCCTTCCTGTAGCACCAGACGGGGTGGTGTGGATGGCGTTCTCCTACTTGCTCATGAGCTCACCTCATTTGAGGTCCTTTTCCCAGCGTGGCACACATGTTCCTTTCCCTTTTAACCATCAGCCAGGCGTTCAGTAGGTCAGTCGTTCTCTATAGACTAGCCCAGAGACTGAAAAGGTGTATAATTTGTAGATGAAATAAAACATGTCACCGTCATTTGCATGTCCTTCCAGAAGAGCTGTACCCCTCTTTGTTACTATTCCGGTCACGTGAATTCACCTGTTAAATATTAGCTACAACAGGGTTTCACTCAATAATTATATGTTAATGTGATAACGGTGTAAACTTTTTTAGTCTTGTTTTAAAGCCTTTGTTGAGTAAATATAGCCTTATTGTGAAACCTCAGTTATCTTAGCTGAAGTATAATGTAAAGATGACGGAGCAGCCGTCACGGCTCGCGAGAGGGATGTGGGTGCATCATTGGGCACTGCCTCTGGCAGTGCTGGGACGAGGTACGTTAGGCAGCCTTTCTGTGGAGGAGAAAAATCAGGTCCCATTTCTTTATTTCCTGATGTAAGTTACTCTGAAAAGAATAGTGTAACATTGATAGCAGGTGGCTGTTGTTTGCTATTTACTCCATGTTTTTGTAGGTGTAGCAGATTTTGTGTTGATAAAGGTTAATTTGATTTTGGGAGGTGATTACATATAACATGTTTGTTTGGGGTTGTTACTGAAGAGCCCCACCGTGATCGTAATGGAAAGTATATTAAACTTCATTTTAAACATATATGATAGAAAGGTAGTTAAGCATTTGAAACATGAAACAGTTAAACATTTCCTCACTTCTTCACAATCTTTGCTCATTCTTTTGCTGGGAGAGGACTGTCAATCTCATGGCTTTTAACTTAAATGTAACCTGTGTCCCTACATCCAGCGTGCATTTATTTTTGCTAGAATAATTTTATATAGCAGTGTGAAATGGGCTTCTGTTATCTTGGATAACGTAGAATACAAGAATCTGCAAACCATCATATGGATCTCAGCTTTTTTTGCGTGTTTACTGTACTGAAAAACCTTGTAGTCTCATCAAGACTTCTCATTTATTGATAGCAGACACATCAGTATTGGCAGCTCATCTTTTTTTTCTTTTTAATGGAAAAAACTTGCTGCATTTGGTGAGTAGAGAAAAAAAAAAAGATTATTTTCTGTGTTTGTAGTTTATATGGGTACACAATTCTCATCTCATCCAGGGGATAATCTTGTGGTTTGGGGTGGGTTTTTTTGAGCTTCGCTGTATTTTTACAGTTGTATGAGTACTTAGGACAGTGGGTTAATAGTTAAAATAGCCATTTTGTGCATTCCTTTATTATTTTCATCAACTAGAGAACAACTTACTTTTTTTATCTTGGTGTAATCAGTAACTTTACCAGTAGTACTTTTCAATACTTTTTTCTTTACCTTTTGACAAATTCCAATTTTGAGTACATTGTTAATCATACGTCTTCAATATGTGATACTTAATTTAGTATTATTCAAACTGTTACTTTTGATCCCTACATGGAAGGCTGTGGGGATGTCTTTGGTTCACACGCCTAATGCTTCATGAGATAAACAAATAAGTAATTCAAGCTTTGTAGTCTGTGTGCTGCATAATGACCTAGTCATAATTTTTGAATCGACTGTCAACACATATTAAATCAGAGCATCTATTTGAAACTGTAGTATTTCATAAGCTGCATTTGACAGTTCATTATCTTATCTGTGAGAACTCCTTTCTTCCTTCATCTCGCCTCAAAAACAATGTTCCTGCTATTGAACTTTTGGTAAAAGTCAAGGTCACAGCTTTGGAATAAACTTATATATGGGAATTGCCTGTCTTCTCGTTGAAAATGCGAGTAAATCAAAAGTACTGATATGGTAATCTAAATCTACACTATGTTCTCTTGCATTTTATTGAAACTAAAGGATAAGAAGTTTTACTGACTTTCTAAAACTGTTCTTAGTGAAACTTCCTTGA
>NW_008794155.1:3122215-3166992 GCF_000699145.1 Aptenodytes forsteri | reverse complement strand
TAAAAAAAAAAAAAAAAAAATCAAAAATAGCAGTAATTTATAACAGACATACATATGGATATAAACCTACAAGGAATGGATTTTATGTATGTATTTAGACCGAAGTGTGACGTATACGTAAAATAACCAAGTAAATTATCTTCAAGTTTTCTGAAGGACAGCACAAATACCTTGTGTTTTCTGTGGGGTCTGTTTCCTGGAGAGGACAGGGGAAGAAGGGAGTATTTCAGTCAGAAATCCACCTTTTTTTTTCCCCCCCAGATTTATAATTTTCTCATAGAACAAATGTCAGGAAAGGGACTATCTTCATGTGGAAGACTGATGCCATTTGGTTTCATTCGATTAAAGGAGGCTGGAAAACATCTTTGCTTTTGATTATACAAACTGTAGCTAACGTACAATGTAATGAGAGAAATTTCCCAGAAATCCATTTCAATTTGTGAACTAATTTTGGTTTGATATTCTTGTATGTCATATTACTACCATATGAAAAAAAAAATCCTTAGGATATATGAGTTTTTAATTGTTTTATTAAGTGTCGCCAAAAGTTACAGTCTTTGTAACCTCTTAATGTTTCCAGTAACTTCAGGTTCTGCTTGTAATTTGACATTATGCAATTGAAGAATATAGTTAATGAACAAAAGTCTTTATTTGACTTTTGACCTGCTGTGAGAAATCATTCCGTGCTTCCTAAAGTTTATATTCCAAACTTTGAAGGTTATTTCTAATGCGGGTTTTTAAGGCTTTCTTACTACTTCTGTGTTGCCAAGGGAATCACAGACTCTCTGCTTCTGGAGGAGATTCAGTGTTCAGAGAATTTTTGCATGGATGTTAAAGTGGTTTTTTTGTGTGTGTGTGTGTTTTGGTTTTTTAATAGGACATCTACCTGTGAAAATGAGCATTGCTTTTTAACATTTTGATGAACAGTTGTGTGACATGAAGACTGGCATGGCGATACACGTGATCGACTCAAAACAATTCACCTTCAACCCTCATCCCCCCAAAAAAAACCCCAAACCTAAGAAACACATGCTTCTTATGCCTAGCAATAAATACACATTCTGCCTTGTTCCTTATGGTTATAAGAAAGGGTGAGCAGCAGGATCATCTTGGTATTTGGACTATTGTTTGAAGAAGAGCCAGCACTGGGGAAGCCCTTTTCCATGAACTGCGGGTGACCTGGCTTCAGCAGAAATGCGTAAGGCTATGGGGCTGTGTAGTAAAGCTGGAGGAAAAGTCCCAGATGGGGCTGGCATCACCTTCAGGGGAATTTTCTTACGTTTACATCCTTCTTCACATCCTTTGGCATTGTGCATAGATCGTGGGGTGAGAAGGATGGGAGCAGGCTGCTGCCCTGCCGCTGCCAGAGGGAGCTCTGGCCGCCTTCATGCGGTTGTGGGAATGGTGAGCTGCTCACAACATTGTCTGCAGGAACTGTGGTCAGGTTCCTAGTTTGTCTGCCTTAATTCCTGACATGGCTTAAACTTCTACTCACTTGTTATCTGATAAGATTGGTACATTCAGCAACCGAAATCCTTTGTGGAGTATTTCAACAACAGGACACATTACTTTTTATTGAACTCTTCAGTAAGGACGACTGGTTGTTGCACTTGGCTGCTATGTACAGATTTCTCTCCCTCTATTACTAAAAACCACTGCTATCCTATTTTTCAGAGGTAAAGTACAAAATAAAATTCATACTTGACCTTCGTTCCTTTAGTGTGGTTCCTTCCAAGGACTGCTTTTCCCAAGGAGTTTTCCTGGTCCGTTGTGCAGAGCTGAGCTCTCCGAGCTGTCCCAGCACAAACTTCCCAGCTTCTTTCCCGTTTCTGCCCTTGCCTTTCCCCGCCTGGTGATGCGCCCCCGGGAGACAGCCTGTGCTTTGGGTCCAGTCATGGGTTCCTCTCAGTTTGGCTGTACTGATCTCGACGCCAGATCACCCAGCTTTTCTGAAATGACAGGAGTTAGGAGCCCGAGGGCCTGACCCTCACCCGGGGGGGGGGGAAGAGGCGTGCTTGGAGTTGAGCAAGGGGCTGCCGGGTTCTCCCAGCCCTCGCAGCATCCTCCCAGGCTCCGATTACCATTCAAATTCTTTATTATTTTTCTGTGTTTCATCCTTTTCACTGCTGGGTCTTTCATTGTCATTTTGAACCGTGGGCAAAATTATTTTCAAACACTGGCTCTTGTTCAGTTTTCTCTTACCTGATTTTTTTTTTCTTCATACACATCAATGAGATCTGCTGATGTTGGGTGAAGAGCCAGAAAAATAAAAATCAAAGTTGCTTCCGAGGATCCTCCTCTTCCTTATTTGTTGATTCAAATTTTCCAGCTTAATTGGTTTCTCCTTTATTCCTCGTTGGCTGTGACCTTATAGAGCCTGAATGAAAGCGATGGTTTTCATTGCTTCTAGTATTTTGTTGCTAAATTGTTCATTAATTTACGGTGAAGGACTGATATATTACCTCCCCCCCATACTTCCCCCTTAGTGTTGCCTTGATCTGCTGAAGAGTATCGTTAGCTTCAAGGGGGGTTTTTTTGGGGAAAAAATAACTTAAATTGCAATTTTTTTTTCTGAAATTAATTTTGCATTATTCTGAGTAAGTGAAACGGTGGATGAAATCTTGGTATTTAATAATGTCATGCCAGAACCTCATGGCATAAAGTTTAGTAGATAGACCAATATTTAAACTGTTGAGCAATGTTATTGCTCTACTAAACCTCGTCACTTCACACATCTCTCTGCAAGATCTACTTTTGCCTCAGGCAAAATGGAAATCACCTTCAATGGATGATGAGATTTTATTATAAGTCTCCTGGATTAGGTACACAGGAACCACATTGGTTGACATTGGCTTTGATATATGTGAGCAAAAGTTTATATAGTAATTTTTGCTATGTTTCCATTCTAAAAGTTAATTAACTGATAAGATATAACCCTGGAGCGTGGGTCTTCAAATAGGACAAGACAAAGGTTTAAAGAGAAATTGAGACAAAGGTCTGATGCGATGAATGATCTAGAAAAGGCAAAATACTAATGTAATATTTTAGAGAATCTCTCGGTTCTGCGTAGCCGTACAATCTTACTTTATCTGGCCATGCCATGTCAAACTTGCTCATAGAAACAAATTACTATGAATTTGTGGTGTGCTGTATTTATACTTTCATTATAGCAACAGCAAGAGTTAGTTTTCCAAGTACAGCGCATTTCTATGGAAAGTTCCCTTTCCTTTGGGCTTCTGATGAATTAAAAAGCTACTATTTACTGTTTCTTTGAAATACACACTTAAAATTCCAAATATCAGTTCTGTCTTCTGAGAAGGAAATGTGATGTGAATCTTGATGGATTTTCAAAGTATTGAGTTGGTTTTGCATTGAGTTTTATTTCCTAAATAACTTGCTCTGAAATGAAAGAATTAATTACCACTTTGGGAAATTTTCGAAGTCCCTCTGATGATGTTTCCTTGGTTTTAAGGGAAATGGTAGTGCTGGGTATATTGGCCATAGTCTTTCTTCCCTCTCTGGGGAACAAAGGGTCAGATGTTCCTCTGGGCTTTGTGTCGCTGAGGCAATGTCGTGCTTTAACCTCAGCCAGCAACTGAGCACCACCCAGCCGCTCGCTCACTCTCCCCACCCCCGGTGGGATGGGGGAGAGAATTGGAAGAGTAAAAGTGAGAAAACTCGTGGGTTGAGATAAGAACAGTTTAATAATTGAAATAAGTTAAATAAATAATAATAGCACGATGCTCACCACCCGCTGACCGATGCCCAGCCAGTCCCTGAGCAGCGATCGCTGCCCCCGGCCAACTCCCCTCAGTTTATATACTGAGCATGACATCATATGGTATGGAATATCCCTTTGGCCAGTTTGGGTCAGCTGTCCTGGCTGTGCCCCCTCCCAGCTTCTTGCTGGCAGGGCGTAAGAGGCTGAAAGGTCCTTGACTAGTGTAAGCACTGCTTAGCCCCAACTAAAATATCAGTGTGTTATCAATCAACATTATTCTCATGCTAAATCCAAAACACAGCACTATGCCAGCTGCTAGGAAGAAAATGAACTCTATCCCAGCCGAAACCAGGACAGGCAGCCTCAGGTCTGAGTCTCTGATATGCTCCTTAATGACACCCTCCATGGCTGGCATGGACCTGCCTCTCCGGAGGTTAGCATAGGTCCCGATGCTGTGTGTGGACACCAAGGACTTCTCAGAGGTGCGGAGGATTATTTCTGCTACTACAGGAGGAGGAAGCTGAAGATACCTGCTTGTGGCTCAACCACTTTCACTTTCAAATGGGCCAGGAGGGGCGTGCTAAGGATATATAGATATATAGAAGTAAGTGGTGGGTCCACTGTTGTGGCACTGGCGGAATATGAACAGCCACCTCCCCCAGAGGTGCCATCAGGTTACTGTCTTTTCTCTACCTTTTCACGGGCTCTTGTTTTCCTGATTTTTTTTTTTTTTAAAGAATATTTTTAAGAAGTCAGAAAACATAAACATAAACCACTGCTGCAAAATTTTACTCCAAGTAACTTTCCAAAGATGACCTTCCCCTGCTTTAAGTGCTCCTCACTTTAAGCGTGATTTTCTCTGCTCTTGTAATGACAGTTGGCAGAAACCTTCTGCGTCAAGAAGGATTCACACACAGAGCAATTTCATGGGAGAAACTGCTCTGAGCTCCAGCAAAGATGAACAAAACGTCATAGGTTAAAAGAGGGAGTAAGATGAGACTCAAACTGGTGATTTATTATAGCCAAGATTAAAATGGTTTGTACTGGAAAGACTGTAATATAAGAAAATGTAGCGTAGCGTCCCAGTCAGCTGTACCCCGGGGTTAGCGAGAATGAAGCACATGAAGAATAGCTAAAAATACTAACAATGTTCCAGCGGGATGGAACGTATTGCTAGTTCTGATGCAATTTACTTTCTGTTGTATTAATTTGTTTTTATGGCATTTGATTGTTTTTTCGGTTAAACAAACCATAAATTATATGATCGGAACCAATGGTAAAGAAATCACAATAGAGAACTTTTTGTGTCCAAATATTGTATCCGTTATACATGAACGATCCTATAGTAATCAATCGGTGTTTGGATTGTGTAATTGCTTTAGAAACAAATGATTGCAAACAAATGCTTCACTCATAGATACTGAAAAGAAAGTGTAATAAGATCTGTTCTTTTCCTGTTGAAATAAATGTGAGTTTTCGGATTGTTTCAGCAGGAATACAATCTGCTTTAAAATCCCCACTCAATTATAACAATTTGGTACAAATACAAGGAGAGTAGCAGCAGCTAAAAAGGAAATGTTGAGTTGTTTTTTTTCTTTGCCTATAAGAAAGGAAGGGAAGATCATCGTAAGAAAAGCATAACGTACTGTAAGATATCTCCCTTTGCATCTTCTCTGATCTTCTACCTTGTTTTTAAGAGACTAGAAGGGGAAAGCAAATAGTCCCTTTAGATCTGTTAGCTTCAAAAGAAGAGTAAAAAGGAATGTACTAGCAGTGAGAATGGTCTGAACAACAAACATAAGGAAAGATGAGTGTGATTATTTTTATTATTCTTAAGAGGCAAACCTATTGGAACTCCTTTGCTCACACAAAAAAGTTCATTTAACATGACCCAGGAGAAAAAACAATTTTTATACTTAGGGAATCGGGGTCTTTTATACGCACTATATAGGTTTTTTCATTTTGTTTGTCTTTTTTTTTTCCTGCTAAAGAAAGGATGCCCTGAGGTAGGGTTTCTGTAAAACACTTTTTTCCCTGCACACTAGGAATGTTTAGGAAGAAGTATAAAAAGCCTTTCTGTATATAGAATTTATACATTATGTATACATGTATGAAACTCCCACACATCAGTGTGACTTTGCTCTTACTGGGATTCAAGTCTGCGTACTTAGGTTTCCTACTGGGCAAATCTCCTGAAAGGCCCCAAACATTTAATTTCTCAAGGTTGCGCGTGGGAAATTTTTCACAATCTCGTTCTGCCTCTCTCACCTTTAATCTAAGTACAGTGCCCTTACTGCACTTAGACTGTGCTGACCCTTCAATCTCAAGTACAGTATCTTTATTTTGTCTCACAAGGTAGACAATATTGTACGATGGCTGAAAGATACTTAATTTAGATAACATGAATTATTTGAGTATGCATTTTTATTAGCTTTGGTCAAAGTAGATTTAGTTGTTTTATCAGTTTTAAGCTGGAGATGAGTAGCCAGACTTCAGACCTCAAAGCATTTAGTATTCTTATCTGTTCTTTACTGTTGGAAAGTGATAGTTGAAGTGGAAAGTTTTATGTGGGACCATATCTGCAAAATCCATTGGTACTTTAGAAAAATTTGACAGCAGTTTCTATGAGTGGAATACAGAAAGTGATGAGGGGGTTTCCAGATTTCCACATTACTACTTTCTGAATTGCAGTTTTGGACTTTGATGAAGATGACAAGTCTGTATGCTGTAAAACACTAGGATTGTCTGAATTCTGGAAAAGCATGGTTAATTAAAAATAAAAATAAATAGAAGAGACCACGTTCTGGTCTTATTTTACACCAGTCCAAATCCGCATATCTTTACTGAGGGGCAATGGTATAGGCAGCGTTACGCAGGCAGTACTGTCAGGGAGGAATGGATAATTTCAGACAAACTTGTTTATTCTCCCTTAAACGTTAGCCGGGTGGCCAGGCAGTGAGCAAATACGAATTTTGGAGAAAATGGAACGAGTCCACCCCAGTGCAACTACACGCAACCCCTTTCTGTGACGAGGAGACCTATGGAATGGCAGGTTAATTTGTGCTGTCTTACTTGGGGCTTGGAGCATGCCTGGTGGGATGGGGTTTGGGCATTGAGAACAGAATTAACTGGGGGAGGGGGAGAACCAGCGGGTAGGAGTGGGAGGCATCAGGATGAGTTGAAAAGTTGTTGAAGGGCCCATATATCCTGTGTCCACAGTGGCTTAGTTGCTGGTCCCTGACCGGCCAAGAGCAGCAAGGAGTTTTGAATGCCAAAATGAGCAGAGCCCGAGCTGGGGAGTGGGGAGCTGAGGAGGAAGGGTAGATTAAAATCTTTAGGCGTTACCTTGGACCATAAAGTTTTAAATATAATGCTGGGGGAGTTGTAAATATGTCAGTGTGTTAGTGTTATGTTCTGGATTTAGTATCTGCTCTTCACTGTAAAGGGATAGATGGAGTGAAATGGGAGAGTGCCTGCTTTCCAGAGCAAGATTTTCAAATGTATTTTCCGAAACCAACATAATGCAATGTTTTCTAATGCCCAGTTCTCTGAAAGATGATACAAGTGGGTGATTTTGTCAAACCCAATACCAAAAAAATTCAGATTAAAATGTACATTTGGCTCGACGAAGTTTACAGGGCTGTCTTCTGAGACCTTCCGAAGGCTGGGTTTGCCATGTGGGTTGGCTGTAGTGTTGAGCTCTCTACTGCCGTTGTGAAAGATGACCATGGGGTGCTACCAAAAACTGGACCTGGCTGGAATAAGACAGGCTGCATGAGATTTCAAGTCTATCCAGCTATCACTAAAAACACTGGCCTGTGAATATATAACCAAGGCAGAGCTTTCAAAAGAAAGTCAGTGCTTTCTTAGTCAGCTAAGTGATTTTCCAACTTGAGTTACTGTAAACGTTGTGTTTGTTTTCCATTTCTCTGTTTTGTTATTTGGCGTGTTTGATTCTCTTTATTTACTGTGTTCTCAATGTGTGTATATATAACAGGTTGTCTTAGTTTTATTTTCAAGTTGTGCAATAAATAATTCATCTTAAACATAACTTGATGATAGGTGCTACAAATAAATTGAACTCAAGTAATGTTAGTAATTGTGGGTCACAGAAAGAGGAAAAAAAGGAAGCACATTTTTGTATTTTGTTCTCTGAAAGGAGCAGAAGCATAATTTCTATCTTTAATCATCTAATGCACTTCCATTGATTTTCTTTTTAATAGAAAATGAAAGTAAAAGCAATTAAAAACCTATAATAAAGTTAGAAAAAAAGGAAAAATTGTGAAAGATTCCTTAGACTGATTGCATAATGTAGAAGCACTCAGAGTGCAGTTATTCACTGGCCAAAGTAAATTTGAAACGTTAAAAGAATCATATTATTATGTCTTTCTAGCCGGGCAGAGTGTGAACCACTTGCAATAAGAAAACACTTGCATTAAAATGAGAATGGTGCTAGACATTTATGTATCAATCCCGTGATCTGCATTCAGTATGTGGGTGGGAGGAGGAATGGGCTTTATAGCAATGTATTTCTCTCCTACTTCTCCTTAAACAGTGGGCAGTGTTGGTTCACAGGTGAGGAAGAATTAAAACATCAAGTCACACAGCTTGGCAAAATTGACGTGTACAGCTCAATTCTTTCAGTGGTTCAAATCATATATTCCCAACCACATAATCGATAACCTCATCCATAAGCGTCAAAGAAGAATTGTACTCTAAGAAGTTATTTTAAAATGGAACAGAGGCGAGTCCAGTTTAAGGCATTAAATGACAGAAGTCAGCCTGCACTGATTTTACTGGTTTTAATATGCAGCCCTGGACATATTTAATCCCTTTCAGACAAACCGATCCGTTCTCGTGCTTGCGCTGCGGTGTTAGCTGAGAGGCTCTGAGCCACGAAGAGTGAAAGGTGTGGGAGGGACGTGCACCTCTGGTATGCAGACCTTGTGTACAGACCTCTTTATCCCTTTCTGTCTGGTGAATGCCGATGACACGTAGCCGCAGGGGAACTCTACGGTTGGGTCAGACACATGCACATGGGGACGGCTGCCCAGGCTGGGGCACGGCTGTGGCTGCGCTGGAGGTGACCTCCCACCACGCTGGCCCCCAGAAGGCTGCAGCTGGGGCTTCCCTTCTTCTGAGGCTCCTATACCTAGATTAACCTGTCTTTTTCCCCACGTATATGTCTAATTGTGGGAAGACTGCAGAGGGAAACCAACCCAAAAAGCAGCTAAAATATGGACCTTTAACTTGAGAAGGATCTTCACAGTTCTGTGTGCTTTTTTTTCTTCCCTTCTAATTCTACCCCAAACTTCTCCCCTTTCCCCTGATACAGTCTCTTCTCCATGCTAATGCTTTGTACCCAGCTTTTCGACCCAATTCTTCCCTGACCCCTTTTCATGCAATCATTTCAGTTGCTTTCCTTTATCTTTTCAGTTGATATTTACCATCTTTATTGCTTCCCAACCTCATCTCAGGCTCCTCTTTTTTGTTTATAGAGCACGTTGGTTGGGGTCTATGTTTATTCAGCACTCTGTTTGCTTGATGGCATTTGTTAGCCCTTTAGCGCTACTGTCAATATCATTAATAATTACAAAACAGGAACTGGTGATCTCAGAGCCAGTTTTCCTGCTGCATAACTAGTTGTTCAGCTCTTCCTCAGTTATTTTTACTAGATTTGTGTCTGCGATGTTGGCATTGTTTGTTCTTTTCCTCAGATTTATTTTTAATGGTTATCTTATGGTTTGCTTCTATAAGTCCAGACTTTGGACACGCTTCATTGCAGGGAGTGCTGCTGCATCCAAGGGGACTGTCACAGTGATGAAGTTAAGTGTATATTTATGTCCTTATAGAATCAGGACCTTAGACTTAAACCTGAGTCTCAGCAGAGCCTTATCTTATGTCTTCTATTATGTCTGCTTCTGGTCTCCTATAATTAGGGGTTGCGTTAACATACCAAGAATAACGTAAATGTTCCACCTGGGATTTTGGAGAAAATCATTGTAAGTATAAAGGAATATCGATATAGAAAATAAATGAGATCATCATGAGTTATGAGACTGTACTTATAGTCAGCAAGTCTGGATCCTTAAAGTTATTTTCTTCTTTTTTTCTAACGTATTCTCCCTGAAGTCCTTTTTCACTTATCATTAGTGATATGTGTAAGAAATGATATGTTTTCTTGTTACACTGAGGGATAATGAGAATAATTATGCAACACAAAATGAGAATTTTTCTGAACAATGAGATGGTAAACAGCTACATTAAAATAATTCCTTTGACTTTACATGCTGGCTTTGATTTTTCACACATTCTTAGAATTTGAAGCCAGAGAAGATTATGACATCATTGTGTCGACACCTCTTGGGCATTAGACCTCTTGTCTAGCCTCATAGGTCATCCTGTTGTTCCTGTACTAAGTCCAGCCATTTGATTTACGCTACTGCATAGCTTTCATTTTAGTGTTTGACCTGAGTATACCTTCCTGGCATTATCAGTCATTGTTTTCAAATGTTCTAATGACATTTAATTCCAGAGTTTTGAAACCACTAATTTAGGTTTCCCAAATTGAAGTGCCGTGGCACAATATAATTTTACTCGTTCATAGTTGATATTCTCACTCTTCAGCTTTTTACCCTTTGGAAACTGTTGAAATGCATTTTTAAAGGAGAATTGATTATAACTTTGGTAAATGAATATGATTACCAAGACTGTCTGTAATTGGATTTTTACATAAGAGGAACTATATTTATGCTGTCTTTCCTTATTGGATGCAATGCTATGCCTATAATATTTCTTTCTCAATACACTCCTTTTGTTCGGACCATCTCAGGGGAGGCTGAGGGGAGACCTCATCG
This sequence comes from Aptenodytes forsteri, assembly GCF_000699145.1. Classification (NCBI taxonomy): domain Eukaryota; kingdom Metazoa; phylum Chordata; class Aves; order Sphenisciformes; family Spheniscidae; genus Aptenodytes; species Aptenodytes forsteri. The sequence continues at coordinate 3,156,414 of NW_008794155.1, read as the reverse complement.
CACTCTACAACTACCTGAAAGGAGGTTGTAGCGAGGGGGGTGTCGGTCTCTTCTCCCAAGTAACAAGCGATAGGACGAGAGGAAATGGCCTCAAGTTGTGCCAGGGGAGGTTTAGATTGGACATGAGGAAAAATGTCTTTACTGAAAGAGTGGTTAAACATTGGAACAGGCTGCCCAGGGAAGTGGTTGAGTCCCCATTCCTGGAAGTATTTAAAAGACGTGTAGATGAGGCGCTTAGGGACATGGTTTAGTGGGCATGGTGGTGTTGGGTCGATGGTTGGACTCAATGATCTTAGAGGTCTTTTCCAACCTTAATGAGTCTATGATTCTATGATTCTATGATCTAGTGCTCTTAAGTCAGGCATGTGCCTGCTGAGAGCACTTGAGTGCTTTGCAAGTGAAGCACTTGCTTCTTTGGTGGTGATGTCACATCATCTAAGGATGCATTCAGTGCCTCTGCAATTTGACAGCATACAAACATTTGATTTCACCATGTAAAAGTTTATAGAAGAAGTGTCTGCAATTTACTTTTGATTTAAGATAAATGTAGTTAAAGAATATAGCTTCCATATGGTTTTAAAGAATATAGCTTCCATATGGTTCTGCGTGCCATATGCTAAGATGATGGCATACAAACACACTCTTGTGAGTGTAAATATAAAACCAGAAGACAGAGACTGTTGTAATGAATATGCCGTTAGCAGTCCTTGTTCTGTATCCCGACAGCACCCTGTACCAGCAGAAAGGGAAATTTACTCCCCAAGCTGTGCATTTAACACTTCACTTATGCCTTGAAGCAAAGCGATTGCATCTGCAGCTATTTTCATTCCTCATATTAATGGCTAACTTTTGTTGGCACCTTAACGGGTGTATCCACGCTGTTAAACAATTCCAGCCCTTCTCATTTCTTTAACATTTTAAACCTGGTTACCTTTCAGTTTAATTCATGATCTTGTTTTTATCATTATGAGAGAAGTTGTACTTTTTTTTGGTGCCAGCCATTGTTTTATATCAACAGAACTGCATTAAATTGTCATCCCGCAGCTTGGCCCCAAGTGTTTAATTCCAGTTTGGTGGCGTTGACTGGTGGTAATAAGAAAGGATAGCGGGAGTTCAAAAGGAAATCCTGCATTTCCCCTCTTCGTGGGATTCAATATTACAATTCGAAACCTTTTATCTGGCAGTGTCCTGTTACTAGCTGTTTCAATTCATATGTTTGTGTCCATTTTAAATGCTGCAGAGACCGTAGAAATCACACATTATGTCTAGGAGGGATTTATCGTTACTATGTGATTTTTTTCTCAGTGCATAGGGCTGCAAATGGACTGCATTTGCCCTCTGGTGGTATCCCACTTAAAAAAAAAAAAGAGATGTTGACATAGCAGAAATGGTTTTGCGGTATGAGTTTACTTAAAACCATTGTGACAGAACTGAGGATTACGGGGAAATATTTTTTTATGCAACATAAACCACACATGAGCCAAACCAATCAGTAGCTTGAAACCACCGAGGATAAATAATTTTACTAACTTTCCTGAAGGTTCACTGAAAACAAATTTGTCTCATTCTGTTTCCAGAAGTGCCTGTATTTGAAAATATTTTTCTCTTAAAAGTTAAAGCTAACTTAGCTGGGAACTAGGTTTGCAGCAGGCAGGAATGAAGTGACTAGCTCCTGAACGAACCACTGGAGCGGATCCGTCAGCTCTGCTGCTTCCTGTCTGGCCCTTCTCAAGCCATTAAAATGCCCTAATGGGCTTTTGTTTTATTAATTTATTTTAGCAGTTCATGCTGCTCACCTCAAGCATAGCTTGTAAGCATGTAGCAGAAATCCTGCCATTTCTTATGACTGACATGCGGTAAAGATCAGGCCCATTAAGCTCAGGCTTTTTAAGATAATTCAGTTCAAACTGAAGAAGTCGTGCATTGGCATCATCTTTGAAGATGTTTTCAGACTCTTGAGTGGAAATGAATTGCCTCCTAATATGACTGATATGCACCGTACTGCTGAGGCCAATCCAAGGAGGTGTGGGTTTTTGGTGTGTTAAGGGTACCACGTGGTCATGGCTGGCGTTTTATTGTGTGCACGTAAAACAAGAAGTGCCTGCTCTCCCAGCAAAGGGACGCAGCTGCCAGTTGGGTCACCAAAGAGTTGCTCATCTGGGCCCACCAGCTTAGTAATAACACCCTCGGCATTGATAAGTGCAAAAGTCCAGGAGGGTGGGAAGCACGCAGAATGTTTGCTCTTTAGGTAGTATTTTAGGCATCAAAAAAAGCTTTTTGGATTCTTTGCTCTTTGGCCACTGCCTTCTCTCCTTGCTGACACTGAGGCTTTGTTGCTCTGTCAGGAATGACCGGATTGAGTTACCAGGATCTGCACTTATAAAAATTCCTAAAGTAGAGGAAAAAAAGCAATTCTGTATTTTCAACCACATGCCTGTCCCTAATCACCTCACAGGAAATCCTCCTCCTCTCCTCCTTTAGGTCTTATGTCTCTTACTAGACTATCCATTATATTTTCTTCTTTTCAAGTCCTTCTTGTCTCCATGCTTATACATGTATAATCTACTATATTATTTGTTGTTTTAATTTAACTTTCCTCTACCCGTGTTTACTATTGCCACCGATTTCTTTGAGCTCCATGATCTCTGTCGAAGATTTGCCTTGATCTCATACGTCCTTATAGATCCATCACTTTTAGCATCTAAATAGGCTTAGCGAACTCAGTGAATTATTTGTATGCTTAATATTAGGGACATTTGTGCAGAAGATCAGGCCATTAGATAATAACTCATTGCAGCATGGAGCGTCTGGTTTAACATGGATATTTAGAAGTTCCATCACTTCTGTTGCCATTAATAAATGTCAGGAATGAATTGTGGTCTTCTGTCAGATCGTAGTAAACATTGCAACATGATGGTTTATTATGCAATTGCAAATATTGCTTCATGGGGCTGGCAGCGTAGGATATTGTTCACTTCCCTGCAGACGCTAGCAGTTGTAGCGATGCTGAGAAGATGGTTTGCATTCACTTGGCCATACTTCATGTGGACACTTTTGTGTTGGCAAATCTTTGGTATCCTTGCTGAAGGTAATGAGGCTACACAGACCTTGGGCATCAGAGTCTATTACTTGTTTAACCTTCCTGAAGAGGGCAATTACCCTGCTTTCCCATACAGAGCGGTGACCTCTGTCCTCGCGCTCTCGTAATTGAGAAGGGGAATGTCTCCGAGTTTCTGACTGCCGGAGTTGAGAGATAGGAAGGGTCACAAGGATTGAAAATGAAAGGCAAGGATCAGCAATTTAGAGGTAGTTATTAATATGCTGATTTACTGTCACTTGAGTCTAAAGAGACTTTTAACAATTGCTTGCCTTTTGCACGCTCTTCAAAATGCTGATTTTTTCCTTAGAAATCTAATTACATTTTAATAAGATATTTTTTTATTTCCAGGTGGTTGCCAACCCATCCCTTGCTCCCATACAGTACTGTAGTTAAAAACCAAAAATCACGTGTATTCATTGCAAAGTTACACCCCAGTAAATCCTTTAACTGTAAAAAAACAGAGAGTTATTTTTCCCTTTTTCTTCATGCACTCCTAGTTACATTAAGTGCTGGCAACAAGGAAAAATATATGCAGCTTCAAAAACCTGAATTATTTAGGAATCTCCATAAAATAATATCACAGGTTGTTAAATAATAAAATCTGGATTAAATCATTTAATCTTCTGTAGCTTTATGATACAATGTTGTCCTGGTTTCAGCTGGGACAGAGTTAATTTTCTCCCTAGTAGCTGGCATAGTGCTGTGTCTTGGATTTAGCATGAGAATAATGTGGTAACACACTGATGTTTTAGTTGTTGCTGAGCAGTGTTTATACTCAGTCAAGGACTTTTCAGCTTCCCATACTCTGCCAGCAAGGAGGTGCACAAGAAGCTGGCAGGGAGTATAGCCCGGACAGCTGACCCAAATGGCCAAAGGGACATTCCATACCATGGGACGTCATGCTCAGTGTATAAGCTGGGGGGAGTTGGCCAGGGGGCAGCGATCACTGCTCAGGGCCTGGCTGGGCATCGGTCAGCGGGTGGTGAGCAATTGCATCGTGCATCACTTGCTTTGTATATTCTATTATTATTATTACTACTATTTAACTTTATTTTATTTCGGTTATTAAACTGTTCTTACCTCAACCCACGAGTTTTCTCACGTTTACTCTTTCGATTCTCTCCCCCATCCCACCGGGGTGGGGGGGAGTGAGCAAGCGGCTGGGTGGTGCTCAGTTGCTGGCTGAGGTTAAACCATGACAAATGTGTGGACTTGCCTGAAATCAGAGTGCCTGACATGACTAAACTCTTGGGGCCAAATTCAGTTCCTAACTCTGTCCCTGACTTTATTACTTTAATCAAGTCACGACCTAGCTTTGCGTTGGTTAACCTACATTGTAGGATATAAATAGCCTATAATCTTGGAGATTTTGTGAGAATTAATTATTATTAATGAAATGAAAGACTCCATGATGTGCAGGCTATTTTTATTTATTATAATTACTTATTATTAATTCACTGAAACTTTAGCAAGTTTTATTATAGGCTTCCTGTGACTCAGATTTATACGTTAGTACTTTTGGCCTCCATCATGGCTATACAGTGCCATTATCCACCCTGAAAAATTAATCATTACGGTCCAAGAAAGGACGGGGTGTTGAAGGAAAAGGGCATTGACCTAAAATAAAACTGAGGGGAAATCAGTGCATCTAAGTCCTGGGCTGTGCTTTTGCAAACTCCATTTGACTCTTGCCTGGCCCCAAGGGCATCTACGTCCAAATTCAGAGACCTCAGCCCCAGCCCGGCCCTGTGCCTGTTGTTTCCTATTGCCATGGCCCAGACTTAGAGACCTGGTAAAGCTTTGGGCAGGGGACCAGAGAAATGCATCGCACTCGAACGTGGGCTGCAGCCTTGATAGTGCTGTGTGTGAAGGTAAAGCTTGGTACCTGCGCGGGGGCTCTGCCTCTGCCCATGTGCAAAGGCACTTTAGGTCAGATGGAGCTCGGCAGAGTGACACTGTCCTCAGCTGAGACCTACAGAGCAGTTGTTTTTTTGTGTTTTTTTCTGTTAATGGATCCATTCAGTAGTGCTCTTATAGCAAGCTATCGTGCACTGTAAAAGCGGGCTTCTAGTAAAGTGCAGTAGCTGCAGCCCCTTTCTATCACGTCTGCAGGCTGAGTGCTCGCCCTTCCTCCTAAACATCTCTGTTTATGCAAGAGATTCAAAGGTTCAGGTGCCCAGAGAGCAGGGAGAGCACAAGGGGTAGCACAATGTTCAGGGAGCTCAGTTTGGAGGGGGCAGACCTGGTGTTTACACCTTGCTGCAAGGAGCATTTAGCTGTAGCATCGGCTGCTCAGACAGAGCAGAGGTCACCTCTCTGTATGGGAAAGCCGCTGAGACAGTTATTCCCTTCATCTGAAATACGGAAAAGATGGCAGTTTTGGAGAAGGAAGCTTTCTTTTATATTTTTTAATTTTTTTTTTTCACTTTGAAGCAGTTTCAGTTCCATGGGTAGTGTGTGCATCACAGCTTGGGAATCGTGGCCTCGACCAAGTATGTTTTATGGCACATAGCCGCAGTATTATATCTTTTCTTGTTTGGTTGTACAATGTATCATTGGTTAAACTGTTGCCCCAACCCTTAAAATGACTGCCTCCTTGAGAATATTGAATTTATATCATCATTTAGATAACACACTGCTCAAATAAGAATGTGTCTTTATGGTTTTATGAAGCTTCTAGCACGTCTTTGAGTGACGCATGAATAATGACCTAAAAATAAATCAGCTTTATCCTATTAACCCAGGAGAGTGAATCTCGCATAGAATAAAGTACTGACTGCATAGAGTATAATACAATATAAATACCAATATAAAGATTTCTGTACCTTTACTTTTCAGCTGTTACATGCTTGTCGGAGTACAACGACTCTGCCGATGTCGGTGACTGCATGCAGTGGGCAGGAGCTATGCCGTCTCTTGTACAGGAGTGTCTCGTTCCCTGCAAAGATGACTGCACATTTACCCCCTGGTCTAAATTCACAGCGTGCTCGTTTGACTGTGAATCAACTAGAAGTAGGAGACGGTCACTCACAGGTATAATCTTTTATAATATTTATCTGATGGTGATACTTGTGAATAACGCTTCTCAGATGTTGGCAGACTGATGTTGGGGTTTTGGAAAATCCAGACAGAATAGTGATCGTCCTTAATTGATTTTTGATCTGATACTGATCATTGCCTGCTTTATGCACACGCATTTTAGTATGAGAATAGTGCAGAAAAATTTGGTGGTGGAAAGCCATTTTTAGACACAAACCAAATAAAACAGTGACTATGCACTGTGCAAGTTCATCTGGCCTATTAATCTGGGAAGCATGAAGCAAATATGTATACACGAATAAAAGTCAGTGTGATTTTTTGTTTAAGACTGTTGAAATCTGCATGAAGTTTAAAGCTGGGAGTTTTGTGCTCAGCAGACTCCAGTAGTTCAACAGGGCAAATTAATACCATGAATAAGGAAAAAACAATATAATTAAAACAGTTTTGTTTGATCTTTTATATATATTCATTAAACTATCTAGTTCAAACCATTTCATGGAACAGTCTCCCATACTTGCTGTTGTGGTTTGTTATTATGTTATTTGAATGCTGACCAAACTGAAAAGCTTTAAAACCCTATAACATTAGTAGTTTGGAGCTGCTTTTTTGTTAGCAGTTGTCTCACACCCCCCCCCCAGCTAAATCAAATCAAAATGAATTCTGTTGTTTTCAGAAGGTTTACAAGAAATGTGCTGTTATTGTTATGCTGAACGCTCACATCTCTTCATATTTCTGTGTTGTGTTTGAGAGCTATGGTGTAGCTGGCTTGAGTCTGTTCCATTAATAGAGGTGAAACTTCAAAGACTTCTACTATGGAGTAAAATACTAACGTTGCTATAAAAATACCTACTGTGATAATGCCTGGGAACTGAATGGCAGCGAAGTATGGTGGCTACCACTGCTCCTTTCTTCTAGACTCACTTGTTTCTGGCTGCATGGCTATCTTGTTATTCAGTTTATTACGGTTGGAATGATCCAAGTTTTTAGTAACTAACAATTACAGTGTACAGACATAATGGCTTCAAGCTGCCATTCGTCAGTATGGCTCATTAAAGGATAAAGATTTCTCTTTTACATAAAAATAATTATTATACAATGCTCTATTGTTTCTCCCAAAGAGCGTATTCTGAAATGTTCTTTATATCAGTGCCTGTATGTTTATAGTGGTAGAACTCCTCTATCCCTAGCAGAATAATAGGTGCCTTATCTTACAGAAAATCTGTAAGAATTAAGTGAATACTTACTTCCAGGTAGTTTTAAATCTGAATTTTCTTTATGAACATCTGTGACAGTTACAAAACAGTATGGTCCTACCTATCCCCTTTCTTACTCCGTTCTACATCAGACATAGATCCATTCAAGTAAGTGGACCAAAAATGGTTTCTGATATTCAGGTTTTGATGGCTTATCTCCTCACCCGCACTGCATTTGTGACCAGACACCACCAGTCTCTCCCATACCACCCTGCGGGGTTCCCTTCCTCCTGCCGGGAAGGAGCTCCTGGTCTCAGCCCGCTCCCAGCAAAGGCGTCCTGAAAAGCAAGTGGTGAACATGCAGCGGGTGTCCCGGGTGGTGCTGGGGTGGGGACAGCACAACACCGCAGAGAGCAGCGAGGGAGGACCAAATCAGACGCTGGTTTTGGTTTTGCCACAGTTCAAAACGAGAAGTCGATGAGATTAATGCCGACCTGTCTTTGCATAAAATTTCATGAAAATTGGAGCTGGCCAAGAGTCTCGAAGAAGTCTCATCCATGTGAACTCAGTCCAAAGATTTAAGGAAAGTGCTGTTTGGGAAGTACTTCATGCTGTTAAGACTCCTTTATCCGTTTTCATTTCACTTTCTGTAAGCGTGCATGAATTGTACCTCCTTGTTCAACACAGTGTATGTCTATGCTCAAGTCAATGCTTTGGCTTCATTATAAGAGTTCATTAACAATGTCATTTAGTGGGAATCTGCTGATTGTTTGCTAAGTATTTGCTTGCCTCCCACTCAGTTTTTAATAGTATTATTCATTTTACTGTGTAAGTAATCACAGACACTACATATAAAATCAGTCATTACTTAAGAAGCGAAAGACTTATTACAGAACGTATCGAAATTCAAAGTCATTATAATAGAAACACAGTTTTTAGGTAAGTCTTCAGTTAATTAATACAGTCAGTTAATTCACGGTACTATGGATACAATGCATTTTCTGTAGAAAGCTATTTTTCTAATCTTTCATATAATTTTTCTGTATAGCATATACTACCTGATAATATTTAATGCATATAATATTTGTTAGTGTTCAGAAATTTAATTTAAAAAAGAGAATACTATTTAATTGAAGGATTTATGTCCTTGAAAATTTTTGCAGTGGTATTTTTAATAGTAATTTCTAAAGCAGTCTGTGAAGATGATAAAAATACCACAATCACTAATTCTAAAACTATTTCTTTGTGAAGAGTATGGGATGAATGTCACTTTTGCCCTCAAAGTAGGGCTTTCATAGCAACTTCATTAGAGGGAAGATTCCTACAAAGCAGATGGCAGGGCAAGTTGGAAAAAAAGTGTTGTATAAGTGTGAGATTATTAGCATCCTTACCTGTGTCTGATGTGCTTCACGCAATAATGGCAAAACATGGGCAAGTCCAGATTCCCATGTTTACTAATACAATGAAGAACATATAGCTGTACGTATATACTGGGCTTGTGGCTTCTGTCAGCTTGTCAAACATAAAATGCTGGAAATGCCACTAGAGAGCTCCTGATCTGTTTAAAGCCTTTTAAAAGACTTTCCTTGGAGTATGTGGAGTTGTACTTCTTACACCTTACCTGACTTTGCTCATAAATATATATATATAAAAAATATATATATACACACACAAAAAAATATAAAGATGCCGGCACTATTTGATTTTTTTTTTTTATGTTTATTATCCCTTTGTGCTGGCAAATTTTACATTTCCCAAGACTCTGGAAATAACAATTTTGAAAGAGCTGGGGCTTGAAGGACAGTGCTATTAAGGGTGTGCAGTCGGTGCCCTTCTGTTTGGAGGTACATGTTTGTATGCAAACAGGTATTGATGACAGCGAGCTTGTGCTCCTGCTGACATGTGGTGAAATGGCTCTTGGTTCCAGACTAGAAAGAGGGATGTTGGGTTATATAACTTATTTTTTGGTTTTAGTATCTTATTTGTGTGCAATACCAAAGAGAAAACATTTCTTTTGGGATCAAAGCTTTAAAAACTTTTTGCAGAAGTATTTTTAGCGCGTCCAAGATCCCCAAGGAACGTTTTGAGGATGGGACACAGATGCAGTTTGTTAGTGAAAATGAATTCTCCCCTTCTGTGCAGATGCCAAATGCAAAGACGTTCCTGAGCTCAGCCAGCATAAAGATTGCTCCACGTCACGTTGGCTAACCCATGCCAAGAAAAGCATTGATTTTATCTTTAGAGGCTGTATACAAACCTTCGTTCCCTTGAGCGGTTGTAGGGAGCATGAATTCTCTTCTTGTACTGGGGGCCAAGAGGTCCCGTGCCTAGAAGTCCTCCAGGAACAGGGCACGGAGAGTGCAGTTGCAGAGAGCTGTACCACAGGTTTGTTTGAGTGCTGCTGCTTCCTGAAGCTACTGAAAGAGCCTTCTTTTAAAACCTGTTGAAGGAGTAGAGCAAAAGAAAACATTAAACCAAATATAACCATTGAAATGCTTTCCAGCCCTAATAATTTACTGAGGATTATCTTTTCTGTTTTCTTCAAAGCACGGTTTGTGTGCAGAGTGCACTTTAACTAATTTGTAAAGTAGCCTCAAGGAAGAAGTTGTGGCTAATGTAGAGTCCTCTGGAAGTTGTCCTGGCAACCATTGATTGCGAGGAAATAGAGACAAAACAATCAATTTATTTTCATCAGATAATTAGAGAAAAATGATATTATATAAAATTACAAAGCATTTTCTGGGCAGACCGTTCCTAGAGTAAGACTTTGCATTTTGCTCCTTGCCCTACCCATCAAAACAGTATTTCCAAGTTCTCCGGTTGCCCCTGGAGATAAATACATTGTCCTTGCACTCCAGAGCACTGGCAGCAGCTAATAGATGCTTCAGAAACGTTCCTGGATATTAACATTCAGATTGTCTTAGTTCTAATGTGTTGAATTCATGCAAGTATAAATAATATGACGTGTTGTTATCAAAAGTAGCAGATGTTAAGCTAACGAACAGATTTCTGTGGTTGGAACAGGGCGAAGCAGAAAGCGAGACAAATGCCAGGATACAGAAGTTTATCCTCAAGTTGAAACAGAGCTGTGCCCCTGCGAGGTGTTTACCTCCCAGCCCCACGGAAATTGGTCCGACTGCATTATCGGAGGAGGTACATCCGAGCCGCAGTTGGGAACGCGATCCCACGGAGACGTCAAGGAGTGTGGCGAGGGTGTACGACTGCGAGCTATTGCCTGTTACGATAAGACCGGCAGACTCGTGGAACCATCTCGCTGTAGCAGTTCAGGTAAGGAGATTTAAAAAAGCACACAACACATGTAAATAGCCCTGATGCTGAGCAGTTATCCACTCAGCGGTTCATTTTGGAGCCTGTCATAGGTGTGTACCTGTTTACTTGCTGGAACAGCTTTCACAAGGTTGCTGTGAGTGTTGAACACTGTTCTTCTAACATCTTATTGCTCTTAATACTAAGGTTTTCCTCAGTATAAGGGTCTGCTGGCATTTCTACAATGGAAATGAAGTAGAAGAGGGCTAAAGTTGGCTATGCTGTCAGAATACCAGAGGCATTTCTTTTATTTGTCTTAAAATCCCATGAAAGTATAAGCTAAGGAGGTGGTATATTTCAATTAGCATTTTGTTTGAAGATATTTCCTACTTCAGCTTTTACTTGTTTATAAATGTTTATTCCTTTTCACCAAATTTGGAGGTTCGTATGGTTGTTTACAATGAAGGAATCAGGACTTTTCTTGAGATAATCATATTTAATTACAAGAACCCTGTGATGTCACCTGCTGTCACTCATGCCAAGTACACAAGGCTTCAGCAGCCAGTGGTCTCCTCCTTGCAATTTTGTGCCAGTCCCAAGCTCAAATGGATACACAGCGTATATTCCAATGTCACTGCTTGCTGGGACTCTGGGCTGTGGTTCTGTCTGCTTGTATTTCACATATAATGGAGTAGCCTATATCAAACAGAGATAGGGCAGAATTAGAAGTAGAACAAGCAGGAAATGTCATTCCATCTGGGATATTTTCTCCCAGTTTCCATGATGTGCAGTTCATCGCAATCATTACGCTAAATCAATTTACAGACAAAAGCCCTTATCTTAGGGGCAAATTCTGTACCCATGCTGCCCCCAAACCACTAGCGCTCTCTGACTTAGAGTCAGAAAGCTTAGGACACCGCACAACGTGATGTAGTAGGTTGGAAGACTGCTGGTGAGCTATATGATGGGAGAGGGAGAAATGATGTCTCGGGAGGAGATTAAGTAATGCAACGGGAACCATTAATGTTCCTGAGTATATAAGGGGGCAGTGAAAGAAGTGGGGCTGCTCTGTCGAGGGTCTTCAGGATGAGGATCAGCAGCCTGAGCCACACGTAATAAAAGGAAAAAACCTCCGCCCTAATGAAGTGATTCAGTCCTGGAGTGAATTCCTCTCGCAGCTGTTGATGGCTGTTCCAGCTGGCTGCACAGATTCATAAAGCAGCTTTCCATGGTTTGTGTTTCAACAATGTGCTGTTGTACCAATTGATTATGCCTCTGTGGCCCATGAAGGAGGAATGCTATACCTTTCCCCCACAACATTACCTTTTCTTCTGCAAAAAGGGAGCTGTTGGGTTTTGAAAGGTGGGTTTGCCTGTGCCGTGACTTGCTCTTTTGAAAAACTCAGGGTTTTTATCACTATTAAAAAGAGGGGGTTGTCTATGCGTGGGGCTTTTCTGAATAACCTTGAAGCCTGTTTTCTGCCAGTGATATTTATGTGGCACTTCTAATGGTCCGGCTTCTCTTAGGGAGGTAGTAGGGAGTGGTAGCTCAAGGGGATTATTGTTGGCTTTCTTGTCTTCAGCTTTTTATCTGAGCAGAAATGATTGCAACACAACCCTGGCACAGGATCCATGTCAGAGGCTACAGGGGTGGTCAGTACTGTACAGCAGCGCCCTATCATATGCCATTCCTCCTACAATCTATTTACAGAGTGCTCTGAAGACCCATAGGTGTGGAAGTGGGAGGTATAGGAGGAGTGAGATGTTTCCACCTTCTGAATACCCCGTAAGAGTTCCCCTAAGGGCAAATTATTCATCTCCAGCCAGACCCTGTTTAATATTCGGGTTGTATAAGCTGGCTCTCCTAAAACAGAGAATCTCATTTCATAAAGGCAGTCAGGATGATCTTGTTGTAATAAGCAATCCACCGTCACTGTGGTCTGGGGAGGAGTGCAGTAAGACGTGGAGCCTTGCAAAGCCAGAGCATCCTTTGGAGTTCCTCATCAGCCCATAGCAGTGATCCACCAAAACCTTTGGTGAGCTGAATCCTATGCCTGCACAGGTGGCTGAGGTCTGTCGTTCCTCCTGATTGCTACCCAGTGTTGGACACCTCGTGTTCCTGCAAGGCGAGCGAGGAAGCAGTGTTGCCTCAGTCTCCAAAGTACATGGATATTTCGATGGCTTTGGGTGTAGAGTGCCCAGAAGCGGGCAGGACGCCCCACAGGCTCCATTTCCATCACTTTGCCTTCCAACCAGAGCAGTTAAGTGACGATAAGCCCAGTATTTACCGTCTCTAGAGCTGGGAGCTTTCAAAATGCACTTCTGAACACATTGTTGAATTAGTGATAGAAACAAATCATTATCCAATTAATAATTGGCAGAATGTTACTCAACCATAATAGAGAAGAGTAAATTACAGAAGCATGCAAAATTGCTAAGCCCTGAGAAATTATTTATGACAGTTTTTTTTAAACAGCTCAGTTTGTCTTGTTCACAGTTAGTATCAGGTGACCTTTTAACATTTGCTAGCTGACCATATTTATGTCTCATTAAGCCATTGCCTTATAAATTGAGTGCCAATCACTGTGATATCGAGGCATTGTTCTTGCTTTATGAGCTGTGGGGGTAAGCGTGTTCCTCTTCTCTTTCTTTCAGGTCTTCTGACTTCTCTTTGTTTCCCGCTCTTTTCCTTTTGTAAGACAGTGCTCTTCCTTTCCCTTGAACCAGGACAAAAGTGAGAAGTTGTAAGACCTAGACCTCAGTTCTTTGCTGGGTCCTTTTGAAGAACTTTTACAAAGTGTAGAAAGACAGATGTAAGGATGCAAACTTTGCCTTAGAAGTAGATTTAAGTTTGTCCCAGACTTGATAATGCCATGAGTACAAGGTAAAGGACAATAAAAATGGTATAGAATAGATTAGGTCAGTTTGTAGCTTTTCTAGAGAGCAAACTTTGGGCTCTTGCCTTCTCGCAGCAATGATTTTCACTTTCCCTGACTGAAACCTGGTTGTTGAACTTACCACTTCAGTAGGGTTTAGTTCATTCGTGTCAATGTGACTTATTATGTGAATGTATCATAGTTATCAAGTGAATGTACTGTGAGTTTGAGTCTAATGTAGAAATTAATCACCGCTCAGAGGGGTTCAGGGTCTGAGGCCCTGATCTTACACTGAGTTTTGTGAGCAATTCTGCATTTGCAACTTGGGGGAAAAAAAAAGAAATAAAAAAACCCCATTAAAGTCTGTTCATCTGTGTTTGTCAGCAGTCTAGACTCCAACTCTCCTAAGCCTATTATCTGCAAATATATTAACCCTTTAAGCACACCCTCACAACAGGAAATGGATTTTCTCCCCATTGGTGTAGGTGCTGCATACAGAGTATCCCAAGGTCCAAAAACAGTGAAGGCAAAAGCACTCCAGCTGTGCCTTAATGGAAATGCACTGCCAGCTTGCTTGGTGTCTACAGTTTCTTCTGTCAGGACCCGAGACCTGGGCTGGAAGGACCTCCGCCCTGACCCAGCACAGCTGAGCACAGCTTGTTTGGATACTTTGGGTCAACTGTAGTGGGTACACAGGTCACACCTTGACTGATTTACCTACCCTCACTGCAATTTAATCTTGGGTTAGCTCATGATCATCAGATATGACAAGCTTAAAAATACAAATCCCAGACTTTTCTGAATTTTATTCCTTTCCATACCAAACCTTTTCTCTGATGTCCAGAAAAAACACACCATAGCTTTTTTTTCATGACTGGGTTTTGTGATTAGTCTACTGCTTTATTTTAGTGGTGTCGTCATTTTCCTTGATTGCCCACTCAATAAGCTCAAGAAATGAGTTACCTGCAGTTTCCAAATTGAGCTAATTCTTTTTTCCTGGGTTTGGTTCACTCTTCTTTTCCTTCTTTCAATTTGGAAATGCACTTAGGAAACTGTGGATAGAGGTAACTGTCTCTAACTACATTACCAAAATGTAATTGATAATTTGCCTCAATTTGTCTTCCCATCAGAAGACTGGATTATATTGCGTTCAGCTCACCACTAGTCCAGAGGGTCTCCGTTCTCTGGCTGGTGTTTGGAGCATCTTCTTTGGACACGAAATTGTCCTCTTAATTGCAGTTCATCTGCTTCTCAATCTGTCATCTGAGTTCCTTATCCTATTTTTGAATTTCCACCTCCTTTGTTTTGAATTATTTCATGTAGTTCCTTTGCCTCTCTTTTTTGTGTGCTGTGCCAACAGGGTTTTTTTTAATCTTAGAGGATCATAGGGTGCCTCATCTGTTCCAAATCAAAGGCTGGAGATTTCTGTGCTCTTCCACAGAGGTTCTGCTTTTGATCCGACAGGCAATTTATGGAAAGCAGGAATTTATGAAGAGCGTTTATACTATTCACATTCTGCTGTGCTTGCAACAACAGGAACCTGGAAGAAAGACACAACAGACAAATAGATCCTGGCTTTAAATCACAGAGCGGTTAGCTTCAACCTACAGTCACCTTAAAAAGCTTTAATTATCTCTAAATTTATGAAGGGTACAGCAGGGATGCTTATATCCCTCCTTATTCTCAACAGTGCAGTGTTTTCTTGTACGTGGTTTAGTTGCGGGTGGACAAATCAAAGAGGACTGGGGCTGCTCAGAGGGTTCCCCGGCACCTGCTGACGCAGCGGTGTCACTCGGTTCCTCCCGGTCAGGTTGATGCAACACTGCTACTGGGAATACTGCTGGCAAGGTCACTCCTTGATAAGGCCAGCTTTAATCCCAAACGGGTGGGATTAGCAAACAGATGCACCAGGAGTAGTTAAAAATTTTGGTGACGTGAAAACTCATAGTTTTTGTGGTTGCTGGAGGGATGTTCCCTGCTCCGAGGCACATCAGGGCAGCGTGTGCCAGCAGTGACAGTGCTGCTTCTGTCCTGATGAGCCATGTCCCCAGTATTGAGAGATTTAGGACGGCAGGCAAATGTCATGGATTGGGAATTTCAACTCCTACTGCTGAAAACCAGGCAGTAGCAAGTCTCATGGAGTTCTGTTTTCTGAAAGGTCAGCCCAGAGTAGTGCTGTATTTCTACCTGGGGCGTTCCTCTGGGGTTTACACTCCCTTACGTGAAAACCCTGGCCACCGGCTTGATAGACATTGCCTGACCTACCTGTGAATTAACACAAGGACCTGCTCTGAAACCCTGCGGTGTGTGAACCCCTGCACTGTCATTTTAGGAGAAAATAAGCCATTTTCAGGTAGCTTTTAATCACTAGATTTTAATAATCTTTCTGCAAAATTATATTTGTGTATGTCAAAAACCTGTGCAGCGCTTACAGAGTAGTGCTGTATTTCTACCTGGGGCGTTCCTCTGGGGTTTACACTCCCTTACGTGAAAACCCTGGCCACCGGCTTGATAGACATTGCCTGACCTACCTGTGAATTAACACAAGGACCTGCTCTGAAACCCTGCGGTGTGTGAACCCCTGCACTGTCATTTTAGGAGAAAATAAGCCATTTTCAGGTAGCTTTTAATCACTAGATTTTAATAATCTTTCTGCAAAATTATATTTGTGTATGTCAAAAACCTGTAAGCAGCGCTTAACAGGTTAAAGAAATGTGACCCAAGTTTATGGTGGACTGATAGAAAAACTTACCTTTTCTACACGGTAGCAATTTTGGGAAAAAAAAAGCTATACTGAATACATGCCTGTTTATTTTTGAAAGTGTATCTATTCTGGCATTTACTGCAGTATACATTTTTCCCTATCTGGTAAATTTTATTTTGAAGAATGAAATTGTTGTGGAAATCCCTGACTTTGTTTTGAAAATGTTCAGAAATAGAAACTTTCACCTATGTTTTTGAAAATATTCTTAAGCAGCTAATTTCATTCTTAGTCTAAATGAAATTGTGTATTGAAATTTCATTTTTTAAGCACAAATCATTAATTCCAGAATCCAAGCAGTTTTAGTTTTGGGTGATTTCTGTACTTCCATAAACAGCAGCCCACAAACATCTTACGAATGAGGCCTCATTTCTGGAGGCCCCATTCTTGACAGCCTCATTTCTTTTCCAAGGAAAATGGGCAACCCTGCCTAGGCTGTCCTCTTCCCAGCTCCAGACCCCACGCGTGACAGCCTCAGGGTGCCTCCTCCTCCCTAGAAGTGTGGGAGTAGTAGGTGGTCTTGGCACCATCGGTTAATGATGACATGTAGACCCCCTGTTTAGACTACCCTTCTTTTGGCGTTTGGGTTTAATTAAATATTACAATACTTCAGTTTCTCTCTGTGGTTTCCCCTATGTGTCTCTGTAGTATATCACTCTGTGGCCTTTTTATTACAGAAAAATGACTCTCTTACTTACCAGGACAAAGCTTTTCAAAGACTGCTTGAGGAAGAAGTTTCAGCTAAAAATTCACCTTATTTTCTGCCCATCCCATCCTCTGGTGTGGGAATTAAGGCTGGGTTTGGATCACAGGTGGCCAAAAGGTGTTGCTGGCTGCAGACGGGGCTGTCCTACCCTCACATTCCCACTTCAGGACTCTTCAAAGCCACTGTCACCTTTGACTGGTTTTCTGCTATCTTGAAGCTAAATAGCTTCTAAATTTAGCCCTGAAATCCCGGCTGGGTTCTCCTTTGGACCTCTTTCCAACATTTCTGCACATCATTTTGGGTGTGCGGTGACACTCTTAATTACAGCTGTGGCTGCCGGGGGAGCTGTAAGCACAGAAGCAGGGCCCATAAAGGACTTGCCCTCCATTTCTTGTTTGACTACAGGATTTTTACATTTTGCTGTCATAACAGTGCTCAAAGTACATTGATTTATTGCCTATCTTTTTCTTTCCTTTTTTCCAAAATCTATTCACAATAAGAAAATTTGGCCACAGTTCTTCCTTCCTGGATGTTAAAAGACTTATCAAATGAAATTGGATCACAAGACAACTGTTCAGACATTGCTGTTCTCTATGTTTTTCTGGCAAGAGAATCAAAGGTAAACAGCCATCAAAAAAGTTATTTCTGAATGGGTCAAACTGGCTATCAGAGAAGCTTATTTAAAGCAAAGTAAGACTTCCCCTGAGGCATTAGTACATAGAAATGCACATTCTTCTAGATCTTTATCTTCTTTCAGAAAGGAAGCATGCATCGTACGAGGAAATATTTAGAGGATTACCTATTTGAGCAGCAGCATCCTCTGTAGGTGCTGCATTTAGTCACAGTGATGTCTGTTGTTACTCCTTGGCTCTAAATATAAATCTCGATAGCGTGTCTTTTTGCCCAGATTTCTTTTATGCTTTTTGCTGCATTCCATAAAATGACCCGTTTGAAGAGGCAGCAGTACCAGACTATGCGAAGGAATGATTTATTACTAACCTCAAACAGGCTTTCTTGTGCTTGACGATCACCATCAGCCTCCACTTGCCAGACCACCTCTGCCCACCCTTGCTCATGTCCGTGCCTTTTGTTTCTATTATTAGGCTCAGTCAGTTTTTCTCTGTTTTTGACAGGTTGATTAAAGCTCTTCCATGGGAGTTGGGAATGTTTTTAGTGTAGAAATAGGAAATCAGTGTAGAAATAGTCTATCGGAGGTTTAGGAGAGCTTTGATAGCAAGTTAATGTACTGGGCGATCTGCTGCCCTGACTTCTGCAGTAGGCTACAGTAAGAGTATCTCTTTGAAATGTGGCCTATCTCTTCAGCCTTAATAATGCATTTGTCACAAATACCGCCTGTTATGAAGCAAGGCTCTAATAAAATGTTACCATACAAAGATAGATTTAGAATTAACATTTTTCTCTCCCTATGTGTCATTCCATTTAATACGTTATATTGAAAGTATGAAGAAATACCATTTTAGCCTAAGCCTTTTCATGAATTATGTGCTCTGGTGTTAAGGCCTCTACACTTTTCCTGCTCATGGAGAACTTTGTGATCCCTTTGAGACACGTAGCTCTACTGGGAAGTGACAGGTACTGGTGGTAGTTCACAGGATTCTTCTCGTGTCTTATGTGGGAATTTTTCAATGTTTTTTAACCTGATTGCCTTTTATACAGCTCTGATGAGCAGGACTTTCAGGCAAATAAATGGTTGACGGATCATTTTTAAGTGGAAAGTCACGGTTTCATATCTTTACCACTGGTGGGGAGCCCTCTGCCAGCTGGACAGAGTAGGCGTTTTGTGGATTTTAGTGAGTGTAAAGGGGTTTCACGTCTGACATATTCTGAAGACCTTCAGAAGCAACATCATGTGTTTCTGCTTGTATGGAACAAGAGTCCTACGAAAATAAGTATTCCACTTTTTGCACATAGGCCAATGACTGAATAAAATAAGCTGACTGCCTGAGCAGCAATGAGTTTGCTGGGGCACTGCATACAGCGATAAAGTTAGCATGGAAGGGGGAGATGGGCACATAGTGGATATCTTTTAAGGTGCCTGATGTAGTCTGCTTGATCAAAGAGTTTGGGAGACCAAGTCAGAAACATAGCAACAGCTAAATTTGGAAGATTTGAGGAAATGAGCCTGAATTAGGAAACGTGGATAAAATTAGACTTCAGTTCAGTCTGCTCTAAGGATTATCATAATGATATTGATGAGTAACTGAGAATTTATCCTACCTTAGTCTATTCCTGGGTCTGAGATATACTTTGAAATCTCTCTGTCCTCCAAGGTTTGCAAATGAGGATGGTGTAAATTAAATCACTGAGAGCTTGGTTTGCAAAACTTCTAATATCCCTCACTACAGACAGAGATTCCCTCTGTGAAATCTTGGATCTCATTTGTATTTGGTAACATGGAAGAGTGACCATTAAGAATCGTATTATTCAACAAAATTGCATTGCTTTCTGCTTCTGTCTGAATTCATTGAAGTCCCCCAGCAGAGGAGATTGAACTACACAACCAGAGTGCTCAAAGTCACGCTGCAAAATTGAAACAAAGGTCTATCAGGAATTCAGTACATCGGTACTCTGTGCTGGCGCCTGCTAGCGTCACAAAAATGTCCTATTTCCATCTCAAGGTTTTCCATCATCTAAATGGGTTGTGCTGCTCTCCCCCGTGCCTAAGCTGTGGAAAACCAGGACTGTTCCCTTTCTTAAAATCCTGTTTCCATCAGATGTTTTTTGTAGTACGGCTTTATTTAAGAAGGTCAGATGCCTTTGTATCCCTTCCTGTGTATCAAGGTCACCTCTAATTGCAGGAGTGAAAATCCTTATCTGAGCAGGCTGGACCTCGTGGCAGCTACCTGCCGTTCGGAAAAGCGCTCACAGATCTTCCTAATGTCGGTAATGGTTAGTGGCATCTTTAAACAGCGCCAGTATAATTAAAGCATGTAGTTAGGTTTCTCATTTGGTGTCGATGAGATGAGAAGGAATTGAGGCAGTGTATTGATTTGAATGTATTGATCTGAGGGGTCACTGTGTCACTCGCCTCCCGTGACAGCGGGGAGGGAGGCTGCGGAGGTCGCTGCGGGCTCAGAAGCTTCTCCCTGCCTTTTCAGTGCCTGTGTGACCTGCTCTTGAACAGAGGCCCTTACACTTGGTAATACCTCTCGAGTCTGTAAATTAAAGTACTAGGAACGTACATTTAAAAAAAAAAAAAAAGAGGGAAAGGTTTTTTGTATGTCGTTATGAGCCTTCTTGATAATATTAATTGCACATGGATCTAATTGCTTTGTGTTCCTTTCTTCTGCAGAGTCATCTGGTGGTTTATTTTGTCTGACATAAGAGCAGTATTATAATGCACAATACTTGCTAATTATCAGGATACAAGGAAGTGCCTCAGCGTTTCCCGTTCTGTAAAATTCCGTCGTTGTTGTCCGAGGGAAGTTGTCTAAACGAGGCTTGTCTGTGTCTTGGGGTCGCAGCTTGGCAGCTGAAATGAGGTGGCATATTGTGTTGACAGTGCCTGACGTCACATCTTTAGAAACTGGCAGAAGGATGCTCTCCATGGAGGGCCCCCAACTCTGAAATTGAGTTTCTTAGTGTGCTCCAGCAGAGCCTGAAACCATTGACCTTCAGGCCATATGTGATTTACTGATGGGGGCAGACATTTCTGGTGACATTTGGTGGCAGCTTTCTCCCAGTGATGGACCCTCGGCTCTGGAAGATGCTTCCCACCTCGTGCAAATTGCCCAAGTCTATATTGATCTTCAGAGCACTCTGCAATGTACATCTATTTCAGAGCTACTGTGCAATTGGGCCTCTGAGAGAAGTCAGATGTAGGAGAAAGAGGGGAATTTGACAGTCTGTGGACAATTTAATTTTGTCTTCGTGACGTATTGTGGAAGCGTGTTCAGCCTTTAAAAAAAGCCTTATTTTAGTATATAAATCTCATAATAATAATAAAAAATAAATGCAATCTCAGGTTTGTTTTAAAAATCTGCTTTTACTATGAATTGAGTAGCCTGAAGAACATACATGCTAAACAATTCATAATAAAGTACAGGGGGATGAGTTTCTTTCCTGATACACAGAGGATGAGGACGCTGATAAAGAAAAAAAAAGCTACTCAGTTTTGTTTGGACAAAGCAGATGATTTTCTCAGTGGCAGGGTGATGAGCAAAGTATGTAGAAAAACACAGCTGAGCTACTACCCTAACTGCTACTGATCCCAGTGGATGATTTTTTTATTTGAGTAAGGACTTTCTTAAGACGTCAGGGCTCCCAAGCAGCCGGCCCAGCCCTTCACTGCGGGGGAGCAGCCCCAGGAGGAGGAGGAATCATTTCCACAGCTGGTTTTGGAGCCCAGACAGATTTGTGCAGTGGATTTCTGCCTGTCTGCATCGAAAGTTCCCTGCAAGATGAATGTACGCTGTGAAGCCCTATTTATTTGCACTATTTATTTGCACTCAGAAGGCAGCAGACGAGTCTCTCTTCTCCGGAAGAGTTCTCAGCTTGTTCTGCAATCTGTTACAAGGAATGTGCTAATTAATGGAGATTTTCTTATTTAGTTAAAAGATTAGATATATCAACTGTTATGGTTTGTATGTAACTCAAAGTGTAAGCTTGCAAGTTCTTTAAGGAAGAAAACTGTAATGCAAAATCAAAAGAAATTAGGAATCATAATGCAAATGCAGCATCAACCCAACTGCCTCATCAGGATTTATAGAGACTGTGAAATTAAGCAATAAATCCAACCGCTGGATGAATTTCAATAACAATAATGTTGAGTTAAACTTACCAGCGTTTTTTACAAGTCCTCTCTGGTCTATTTAGAATCTATAATCAGTCTGCTAGGAGATAACGAGAGCACGTGCTGCTGTTGAGAAGAGCAAGTGGGAATAAATTAGGTAAGGGGGTCCATTATTTGAGCTTTGCAAAATATTTGATGTAAAAGTTATTTTTGCTGGGTTTTTTGGTGGTGCATTTACTGACTGTATTAATTAGATTATCTCTTAAATTTCCCAGCTAGCAAACTAATAATACATAAGATCTCTCAAATCCTTGCATATTAAAAAAAAAAAAAGATTAAACATTTGTTCCATGGCAATATTAACATCCTTTTCAGATGCAACTGAAGTTGTTAGCAGCTTTAAGACTCCCAGACTTGTTGTGCTTAGCTTTCTTCAGTTAATAATGATCTCCCTTGAAGCAGCATTTAAATGTTTGGACCTGGATTGCTTAGGATGAGGTGCTCCCCTTGTATCTCACAAGCTTCTGGAGACTTCGGTCGTGCCATTGGCCCATGGCCGGTGGCTGCCTTATCCGGGGCACGTTGGGAAAGCCCCAACTGTAGGGCTGTGATCAGCTGGTAGAGTTAGTCTCTTTAACTGCAGTCTGTGCTCGATGCTGAGTTTTAACCTGAGTTAAAACATGAGGTTTGCTTTGTAGGAGATCCCAAAGCTTCAGCTGAGCAGAATCTGGCCCACCGAGTGCCATGGTCCACCAGGTCTCCCTTATAAAGTCTTTAGCTATTAGACTCTTAGCACCACATGGATTTACTGGTGTTATTCTACATATTTCACAGTCAGTAACCAAATGAATGTAAATATTAATTGCAAAATGAATCATTTTTTTTTCTCTACCTTTGGTCTGTGTAATTAGAAACATTTCTTCTGTGTCACTATCCACTCTGCTGCTGCCTTGTTTGTTAAAGGGTGATCTCTTTTATCCTGTAGACTCCAAGGGAAATTACTGGTGTTATTACCAGTGGCAGTTGCGGTGATGCACAGAATTGTCCCTCTCATAGTAATGACCTTGAGTTTTATGAAGCACCTCAAGGTTTACTAACAAGGGTAGAACTGCTAGAAGTTTGTTAATTGAAATGATGAAATACGTTAGAAAGGATAAAAATGAGTTTAAAGCCAATTCAATTAGAAGTGCATCTGTTTCCAAAGCTGCTGGAGAAATGTTGCTTATTTTCGAATCACTTTTAAGTCAGCCTCTTGGAATCCTGTTGGCACTGTTGTTTAATGCTGTGTGCAGACCTTACACCCGCAGCAAATTTATCATTTGGAAGTGCAACAATCAGGTGGAGGCCAGTTTCTTACGTTAGCTTGTAAACCTGCTAATCGCCTGCTTCTCCCAACCACCATCCGTTTGCGAATGTAGAGGGAGACACGGAAGGACGCTGCAGCCCCTCGCTGGCTGTGCCTGCTGTGATACGTAC
Organism: Aptenodytes forsteri; assembly: GCF_000699145.1. NCBI lineage: Eukaryota > Metazoa > Chordata > Aves > Sphenisciformes > Spheniscidae > Aptenodytes > Aptenodytes forsteri. The sequence goes on along the minus strand of NW_008794155.1, from coordinate 3,133,244 downwards.
GGCGTCTTGTGTAGGTGGGAAAGAAATTGTGCTACTGCAAAACTCCCCCCTGGTGCTGCAGCGCAATCCACAGCCTCTTCGTGCTTCTGCGCCGCTGACACCCACCGGCCTGTCATCCAGCTGCCTCCTGTTGCCTCAGCTCTTTTGGGTTGCACAGCAAAAATGAGACAACAGTTTTTAGACCATGTAGTTGAGCCTTAACCTCCGACACCCACCAGACCATCATCCTCACTTTATTCACCTACCTGCTATTGCTTTGTCTCTTGGACTGCACAGAAGAAATGAGACGAGTAATGGTTGCTACATCGTGTGTTTGAGCCTTCCCAGTACATGCTGTGTAATCTGTGGGTGCTTTGTTTATTAGACACTTTAGGGAAGAGACTCCATTTGTGGCTTGTAGAGCAACAAGCTTATTGTTCTTACTGAATAAATAATAGTAAAATGAGCTGTGCAGCCTAGGTAAATGCATTTGTTCATCCCATTACGTTGGCAGTGTCTCAGTAGTAAAACAATAGCACTTAAACATAGAAAAGGCTTATTTGATCATCCAGCTCAATTTCAATTTGATCAATCCAGCTCAATAGCCAATTCAAGGCTATTCCCAGTAGCATGTTTCAAAGTGCCTACTTAAATATCCCATGTGCTGGTGTTTCTGTCACTACCTCCTGCGACATCTGCGTGTGCAGCTCCAGCTCTGTGGCATTCAGGAGCTGCTGTTGGTTCAGATAGGACAGAGGCTCTCATCTGTTTCTAAATTAAATGAGCTTTATTTTTACAGTATTTGAGATTTTGAAGAATAAAAAAAAGAGGTTAAAGGAAGCTTCAGGAAATAATATAAGAACCCATGGAAAGCAGGCTGAGCAGGGCTGGGGAGAAGAGGACATCTTTTTCCATAGGTGGTCTTGGAAACTCAAAGAATTTTTGGTACCAGGTTCTGCAGAGGAGAGAAAAATGGGGAATGTGATGGATGAGTGAGATGTTTAAGGATGACACTGACAAAACCAGCTGAGTGAACTCAACCTTGAGTTAGTCTCCCCAGGCTGAGCGACAGTAACTCAGAAATGTGTTTATGCTGCTTCCTTTATTCATATTCTGTTATGGTAAGAAGTATTTCTCTGGATAATAGCCTGAATGTGGAATTCCTTATTACTGGATTGTTTTAATAGCATATCTCCTTTGTTATTTTTTTTTTTTTGTTTTGTATTATGCACCATGCCAATGCTACAAGTTTTCTAGGAATGCCAATACTAGGATTATTGTGGGTATCCAAACTGAAGTCTTTTCAGCCCCCTGACAACAGCAAGCCATTGCTTGGCTCCTACAGAGAAAAACAAATATCTCATTCTCACAGGCAATGGATGAGCCGAGTACAACATTATTTACTAGTTTCTCATAAAAAGATAACCATAAAGGCATTCTCTGTCTGAGCAGAGAGGATACATCACATAAAGATTCTTGGAGGAAAATTTTTGTTGGATGAAATCTTTGATCCATGGGTATCTTGGCATAGGATTAACCTCAAGTGATTGATAGAGGAAATAATGGCAGCCTGTGAGAAGAGCTTGAAAGAAAGTTATGTTCCCATTTTGATTCTGTAGCATTGTTCCATATGGAGAATTGGCTTCCTCTGGGCAGTATGGTAATTTAACGCTCTATTAGCTGGCCATTATTTGTTTATACTTAATGTAATTTAGAAATATGGGTGAGGAAACTCAAAAAGTAATGAGCTGGCCTCTTAGCAACAGGATGTCTTTAGAAATTCTGTGGTTCGCTGAGGGATCCCCACAGCACTTCCCAGGGATGGAATGCAATAGGTTTCTTTAGTTTTGTTTATTATAACTTTTCCTTCCTCTTCCTGATATTTCCTTTTTGTATTATATTTCTTTTTTTTGTCTTATATTTCTTTTTTATTATAGAGGTTGGTCTTGAACTGCCAAAAGGCTTAGCCCGTTTTGCCTTCACTGATAAGTTGATAACCCCTCTGTCTAATGCTACTTTGAAACAAGGCACTTTCTTTGTTTCTGTTGAGAGTTAATTACCTAGGCTGTCACACAGCCCAAGGAAAAATGATATTTCATACGGTGGTGGAACAGAACTCTTTGGAGAACTGCCTAAGAAATGCTTCTCATAAATCTATCATGAGAAAATTTCTTTTACTTATCATAATGTATTATGAATTGCTTTGAGTGGCAACCTAAGCAGGTGGAATAGAATATTAGTGGGATATTTGGGAGTTTCATCTGGGGGAAAAAAGCGAGTCTATTTTGGAAATATTTGTATACGTGCGTGCATGGGTATAATCTCACCTAGATGAGAATACAAAGCATGCGAAGTCAAAATATCTCAAGCATGTGAACACCACTGTAATGGATTGTGTCGGAAATAATTAAGATACCCAATTCCAGTGGCTTTGGAGCTGCAAATGAAAAGGCAACACAACACAGGGTAAGAGGTAGCAGAGTAAACCAGAGCACACCGTATGGGGCCAGTTCTGCAGCTTTAGGGAAGAGTTACAGCATGAGTTACTGGGGAGAAATGATGGCAGCTGTCAGGCTACGGGGTGGCTGCCCTAAAGGAAGAGGGAACAGTACCATCACGAAGGAAAAAGAGAGAAGAAATAGAGCATCATTGAACTGAAGGAGGGAACTACTCTTGTTTCTAGCATTTTTTTAAGGCACTGTTTACAAAAACAACATCAGTGTTTCTTGTACTTCTAGAAGGAGGATGTTTTCTGGTGGGGGATGCCTAAATAAGTCTGAAACCTTTCTTGATATTGACTTCAGCATGAAGACCAGGAGGGAGGCAGTGTATTGCTGCTGTGGGTCGATGCTCAGGATGTAATGTGGTCCTGGTTTGGAGTCAGCAGCAGTTTCGGACACGGCAGAGCTGGTAAATCCAACTCCAGGACAGAATAATCTCCATGCGTCAGCCTCGGTGTTTCCCAGTTGTCTGGGGCTGTTGTCTGGGGGTTTAGGAGGGGAGCTGCTTCTGGGTTTTTGGAGGCTTTTTTCCCCTCTGCTGCAGTGACTGTCACCTTGATAGAGAGTGGGGAAACCCTTCTTAAAAGAGTAATTGAATGAGCTAATTTGGTATTCTGTAGGTAAGGAATATAGAAGGAGCGTTAGTGCGATGAAAACCAAACAGAAAGAAAGGGCGTAAAAATGAGAAACATCAGAAATACGGTAGGGTTGAAATTCAGTTATTTCCATGACCATCATTGCCAGAGCTGTCAGAGGGCCGAAGCTGCCTGTAATAAAAGCTGATCTTGGCAGCCACTGACTTTCATGGTCTAACATGAAATCTCTTTTTTGCTTAAATTAAAATAGCGCATACAGACATGACAAGCCGGTAATAGAAACTTGAGGAGAACAAATGCAGCACGGTAAGCAGGAAGGTACAGGAGCTATTTCACACTGCCAACCCGAGACTGGTGCCGGTAATTCCCTGGAGACGCCGAGGGTTCGGCCATCCTCCACTGCCTCTCTGCAAGCCAGGAGCTCCATGGCCAGAGCTGGGCTCTGCAAAATCTCTCTTCCCACATGCCAGCTCCTAAACCAGCTGTGGGGTTGTGCCTGTATGGAGGAACCTTGTTTTTTCCCTGAGAAACCCTGTTGGGTTTTAATTCAGCAAGGTGTCAGTCCTGCAGATGTCTGGTGTTCTGATTTTAAGAGGTGGTGATCTTGGGAGGACTTTTATATCAAGCCAGGTTAAGGTGAAAGCAAAGCTTTAAAATGCCATTTATGAAACCCAGAATAGGCAAAACAGTTGGAAAGATGTATAAAGAGAACTACCGGAAAGAAGTGGGAAGCAGGTTTCATCTGCTTCTCCCAAGAACAAATCCCGCACCGCGCCAGCTGGCAGGCTGCAGGCAGGTCCCTCACGCACCCTGTGGGAGTTGCCAAGAGCGCAGCTCTGGTGCCTCCACCGCCCTATGGTTCTGTCTGCTGGGAAGAGAGCCTCTGACTCCCTGCCTGTGCCAGCTCTGGAGATGGCTAGCATAATACTAAAGGAGTACAAAACTGGGCTGTACACTTAGTTCTCCAGAATTTATTACGGCCACAATCTCATAGGGAAGATAATCACCACCTGCTGGTGACCACCAGCTTCGCAACAGATACTTTTGCCAGTGCGTGTCCTTTACATCAGTCAGTTTTATCGCAGCCTTCCTAATGATCACTGGACTAAACCAAGTAGAAATTAGTTTTAGTCACTGCTGTTCTTTACAAATAATATCATAATCTCGCGTTGGGAAGGTGTTGTCAGTCTGCCAAAAGAAGTTCTCATTGTGTGTCGATTACGCCGCTTGCGGTGAGATGTCAGAGGATGGGAGTTCATTAGTTGTGGTGATTAAAACCTTTCTTAAATTTTTGGTTTAGGTTACATTGAAGAATCTTGCACGGTCCCTTGCCCGTTTGATTGCAAATTAAGCGATTGGTCCAGTTGGTCCCGTTGCAGCTCTTCTTGCGGACCGGGGGTGAAAGTCCGATCAAAGTGGCTTAAGGAGAAGCCTTACAATGGAGGTCGTCCCTGCCCAAAGCTGGATCTCAAGAATCAGGTGAGCGGAGTTAAATAGCCAACAGATATCTCTCTGTGCTTACTGCATTTTTAATTGTGATCAAAAGGTACTACACTGGTGAAGAAATTAAAAATAGGAGTTATCTCTGGGACCACCCCTTGTGTCAGATTTTGTAGGCAATCCTCGAACTTCTTGAGGATTGAGGGGCAGATGCTCATGTAACAGCAGAATTTGACCTGAAACACTGTATTTCTTATATAAAGAAATTTTTATCTCCCAGAGGACAGGAAGCCCTGGACAAGTAATCCTGCCTGGACAGTGTATAAGCGTCAGAGAGCTCAGATGTCATGGATATTTTAAAAGTCTTTAGTTCTTTCTGAGACTATGGTTGCTGCAAAAACATTCGTTAAATATATATTGCTATTTTTAGCAACATTTCCCTTCCACACAAGTTCCATTGAACATTAACCTGTGTATATTCAATATTGAAGTATCCCATCAGAGGAAAGTAATCTCTAAATTGCTACTCTTTAAAAAAGATCAGCATCTTTTTTAAATGCTACTTAATGCTATATGCATCTGCAAAACTAATAGTGATTTCCTACATTTGCTGATTAATTCTCAGCACTAATTAACACTTATGTAGTACTATTTAGTTTTGCCTGTCCCTTATTTCAGATTCAACCATGAAAATTAATTAATAGGACAGAAACAGTCATGCTGAAGGGACTACCTATATATATGTTATGAATATATATATATAAAAATATGTTGCATAGTGTGTGTAGAAGGACTTCAATAGTATTCATACAAAGATTTATTTGTGTAGTGGCTTGTAGGTGCGAGAGCTGGTGGATCCTGTTGTTTTTCTGTGCAACCGTTGCGGCAGCAGTCGTGTACCGGGATGCAGCACCACTTCTAACACCTGATTCTGAGCTTGCCTCATTTTCTTCAGAGTTTACTTTTTTCCCTGTGATAAACTTAGTAAATACTTTTGTTGTCTTTTTTTCTTTTTCCTTATTACTATTTGAAATTCATAGGCAGTAGCCTAACAGAAGCAGCAGGGACTACGAAAATATAAAACTGCAATAAAGTGTATGTTGTCCATACCTCAGTGCTTTTCTTAATAGATCAGACAGATCACCAAAGAGGCAAAATGAAATCCCACAGTAAGTCGTATGGTAACAATAAGCTCCTTTGTAACGAAAAGATACTGGGGCTTGTTACCCATAGACACAGCAGACTACTTCCATTAAAAGTAAACTTATTGCTATAAAGTGTTGCCTATTCCCACACACATTAGATTTGCTAATTTCAAAACCCTTTCAGAAGATATTAAAGGAAAGAAATTGTTTAAACTTGGAAATTATGTCTTTGTAAGGTTTATCAGTGCACTGTGCTTGCAAAGTGCCACGGCTGGTATTAATATAAATGTGGTCGGTGCTTTGTGCCTCTTAATAGGGAACACGCGTCTTGATCTAAAACCCACTGAATTCATTAGAGGGCTTCCTATTGCAGGCTCTAGTAGTGGCACCTTAGAATTGCATTAAGGTCTGTTTCTTTAGGTTTGCGGTTTTGGGGGGTTTTTTTGGTTGGTTGGTTGTTTTTTGGGGTGGGGTTGTTTGCTTGCTTGTGTTTTTTTTGTTTGTGGTGTTTTTTTTTTTTTTAGGATAGAAGCAGAAGCTATTTCTAGCTGTTTTAGCACACCAGTGGATTACCTTTTTCCAATTTAGATTTATAGGATTGGATCAGATCCTATGTATTTCAGGGCTTTTAGGGTAAGAAGAAATTGTTGTGATAATAAGGAAAGTGTGTGTGTGTATATATATGTATATATATGTACCCTTAGATACGCACACATAGACACGTATTGTGTGTGTGATTCTATTCCTTGCCTCCCCAAATGCTTCTCAGTCCTTTGCGCCGTTCGGAAGGAGCTTTGCTCTGCACCCACTGGGCTTTGACTTCCAGCACAGGTTTAGACACACCGAGGTCCTTAGGCACATTGCAGCATGCACCCGTTGCCTACCCAGATGGTAAACTAAATTAGCTGATCGCGCTGCTGTTGAGCTAAGCTGGACACATACCATTAATCCACTGCAAGGCAGATTGTCTTCTGTTTCCTCTGGTCTGGGCAGCGTTTAAATCCTAGAGCAAAGCTCTATAGATTCTTTATATATAAATATGTGACTTCCTAATTATTTTTATGTAATCTGGGTTAAATACCTGCAGTAAAATACTTGCTTTTGGTTGATATCAGCCATGAGAAAGCTAAATCACCTTGGTGCTGCGATTTGCTCTATCTTTTTCTGGCTACTGTGTTGTATTGTATTTTATGCAGTTGATAAAGACGTTAGGTAACTTAGAACCAATAATAAACTCCTCCAGGTGCCAGTAGATTTCCCTTATTATTTCCTGCAGTATTTTTAGTTTGTGGGGTTTTTTTAATTATGGCTTCTGAGCTTGGGTCTTGTTATTGCTTAATCAATTACTTTAGAGAACCCTCCATTTTCCAGTGTCTTATAATTAAAGCCCTCAATCAGTTTGTGTCTTTTTCTCATTAAGCCAAATAATCTTTTCACCCTCTTCTTGTGAAGGGTGTTTTTTAGGCTTCTTGGCAGACCCCTGTATGTCTTTTTTTTCAATGCCTTTCAGAGATTTGACATAAATTTAACTACAGAGAGCGTTACCTGAAACACTATTCCAGCAATTCTCTTAGCATTTCCCACCATGTCCAAGGTCCTGCCAATACAGATACTTGAGCAAAGCTGCTGCTTTGGAGAGAGGGGCAATTTGCATGATCAAAACAATTTATTTGATGAATATAAGTAATTATTTGAGTCACATAAACTGCTTCATAAAGGACTATCCTCCTAGAGTCAGTTCAATCAGTGTAGTGCAGCTTGCTTGTGTATTTAGGACAGAACTTTTTAGCAGAAATTTAATTATATAGAGAGGTGATGACATGTCCTCTTACTGTATGGTATTCCGTGGGCTTTATGCTCTTAATTCCACAGAGGTTTTGGCTCTTCTGGAGTATCTTGAAACCATTCTTTTGGATGTCTTCATCCCCCCCTGCCTGTAGAGCCTCTCAAGCTGTCCACTCCTTTTGCAGTAGATGCGAGAAGTAAACTCAGAGTTAGGAGAATTAATTCAGCTTTTATGTATTTCTTCTTCTCATTATAGTCGATGGACTAGGTTGAGCCCTTCCAGATTTTATTCCAGGTTTTGTTATTTCCTAATAGAAGTGACAAACAGTTTGCGTGGGCTGTATGCACTTGGTATTCTGATATAATCACTTGATTTCATATAGTCACTTCAGCCGTAAACTTCCTCTCTGTTATTGCCCTGTGAAATTAAAAGATGAATTACAATATTTGGGGGAAGAGATGATGGTATTTTAATGCAGATCCATGTAATATGTTGAATTACTTTCTTCTTATACCTCTAAGTGTTTGAAAATTGTTGAAGAGTTGGCTAACTACATTTTGCTCCATCTTTTAAAGAAAATGGGCATTGCATGTAGAAGCTGCGCAGCTCTTATCTAAGGAAATGATTGCTTCTGAACAGCCGATCGGTTTGTGGGGTCAGCTGGCAGATGTTCTTGGCTGTGCAATGCATGTTAAGAGAGGTGTAGCATTTACGTTTTTCTTTTTCTGCTCTTATTTGAATGCACTTACACAGCATGCAGTTGCTAAGCTATTTAATATGTAGTTCTACATGATGAAAGGTTAAATATGAGTTATGGGGGGTTTATTGCTTGAATATTCTTTTATAGGTTTTTAGGATTACTACAAGAAAATGCATCTTATTTTAAAGACTCATGAATTCCAAGGATTATCTTTTTATTGATTGCTCTAATATATATTCTTGTCAAGATTTTCCCTCCTTCTCCTTCCTGCCCTCTCTCTCTCACTCGGTCCTGCTAAAGGACAAGTATCATAGCAAGTAGTTTATTCCCTTTATATGTACTGTATATATGTAAGTAAACATTTTTAAAGGATTGAGGGCATTTGTAAAGGCAGGCACAGCAGGAAAAAAAAGTAATGTATTTGAAATTTAAACTTACTGCTTTCTTTAAAATGAGTATTTTACTCTTAATGACATTTTCTGATGTTCACTCTAGAATATGAGAAATACAGACACCTTGCACATTACAATTGCAAGTACTTTTCCTGAAATTGCATGCAGAAGTTTAAAGAAAAGGCAAAGGAGGACAGTGGTACATTTACAGATCAGATTTCTCAGAAGCGGATGTGAAGATGTATGAATTTCTGCTAACTTCCTCATAGAAAATAACTGGTTTAGTCCTACTTGCACTTCAGAGAAAACGAATTTTTTTGATCATCAAAAAATGTGTTAAATTTATTTTCAAAAGTGAAAATCCTACAAAATCTATAGGCTTTGAAAACTCACCATTAGAATGTACAAGATTGGATGGGCTCAGAGACTGCTGTTAATTGTAGAAGCCACTAGCTCTGTGAGGCAAAGCTGGGCTTGGGCTAGAGGTGGAGAAGGGTATGGGGGGGGATCTTTCTCCTTTTCTAATCAGTAATGTTAGGAAAGGTCTGTTCAGGAAAGGCCTTTTGTTAAGATGTTTCCAGGGCTTTTCACACTTCAATTCCTCAAAAAAACCACAAAGAAAACGAACACAGTAGTATGCTGACTAAAGTTTGACTTGCTCACATTCAGTAGCCATTTCTCTAGGCAATTTTTGGCTCGCATTTGGCAAGCTAAGTTTCCGTGATCCAGCAATGCCCTTAGACTGTGTCAGAGGAACTCTGCCTAAGGAAGAGCAACGTAGCATGGTTTATCACAGGACACTGTAATGAAACAAAGTCCATTTTTATTTAGGTAGGTAACTGCTCTCAGAGCAATAATTCTGTATAGAACAAAGTTTCTGAATAAGCAATGTATAACACTACTGTATTTCTCCTGTTTTCCTTCCTTCAAGTTATATTCCTGTCCTTACTTGCTGACACAAAATATTTGCAAGCTCTTTCATTTATCTTTGTCTCCTATCTGACTGTGAATTATTAAAATAGTATTTATTCTCTTCATCTTGAGTGTGTCTGCCTATAAGAGTTTATAGTCATGCTCTGTTTTGGTGTAATACTTGGTTGTACTCTGCCTTTGCATGAATATATCTTCTATACATACATATGTATGTATATGTGCATTGTGTGAAGCGTTTTCAAAACTGTTGGGCTCCTGTGTTGGAAGTTAAGTTTGAACCCAGCGTTTTTCATTGCTATCACTGAATTAGCTGACATCCAGTCCCTGGATGGCGAGTTGCACTTACCTTTCAGTATCAAAAATTGGTCTTCAAGAATATCATTAATAATGTAGTAGCTATAAATAGCTCCTGCTTAAATAACTTCTTTTATGGTACAGATTCCTAATTGTCAGAAAAGCCGCTGAACTTTTTCGAGGCACTCATAAAATCTCTTCCTCTCATGGATTTCAGCTGCCAGTAGTTTATTTCTGAGCCCAGTCCTGTGCTGCTGTATCCGTAGCATCGGCTGTGTAAGATCCCTTTCTGTGGCATGCAAGGACCCGGCTGACCTATATTTTCCTCTGGTTCTGTCTGTGAACACTCATTTGCTTCGTGTGCAGCTTAACTTCTGGAAACAAAATTCCTATCCTTAATCTTGGTTTTACCTTCAGAAGGTCTGATTTCCTCCCACTCAGCCTTAAAGGAAGGAATTAGAGCATAGAAAACATTTGTCCTCTGATTCTAGTGTGGTTTTTCAGTGTCATAAAAATGACAACTTTTTTTACCTGCCACGCGAATGTGGGAGAATTTTCAGTGTCAAAAAGTAGTGAGAACCTCCTGGTTTCCTTACACTTTTCTTGCTGTGACTGAAAGTTTTGATACTAAACAGTAATTTAGTTCATTAAGTGAGCAAAAGTAGCAAGCCGAATCTGTGTAGCCTCAGCGCTACCTCACGTTCCCGAAGCGAGTGTCTGGAGAGTCCACCATGTGGGTGGGTACTGCTTCGCTTCCGAAGGAAAATACAGCCATTTCCCGTGATGTCCTTCAGGGTAATAACCCTGTAGCATCTACTGTAATTCCCAGCATATATTAATTTTGTATTCAGCTTCAATAGCTATCCACACTTGATTTTCATTTTTCCTGCAGGTTTTCTGTTGAATCGTATAAACATATTTTCACAATTGCCACTTGTGGTGGGTTGACCCCGGCTGGACGCCAGGTGCCCACCAAAGCCGCTCTGTCACTGCCCTCCTCAGCTGGACAGCAGAGAGAAATATAACGAAAGGCTCGTGGGTGGAGATAAGGACAGGGAGAGATCATTCACTAATTACTGTCACAGGCAAACCAGACTCGACTTGGGGAAATTAACTTAATTTATTACCAATCAAATCAGAGTAGGATCATGAGAAATAAAACCAAACCTTAAAACACCTTCCCCCCACCCCTCCCTTCTTCCCAGGCTTAACTTCACTCCCGATTTTCTCTACCTCCTCCCCCTGAGCGGCACAGGGGGACGG
>NW_008794155.1:3105983-3121934 GCF_000699145.1 Aptenodytes forsteri | reverse complement strand
GTGTGGGGTCCTCCATGGGCTGCAGGTGGATATCTGCTCCACCGTGGACCTCCATGTGCTGCAGGGGGACAGCCTGCCTCACCATGGTCTTCACCACGGGCTGCAGGGGAATCTCCGGCACCTGGAGCACCCTCTCCCCCTCCTTCTTCACTGACCTTGGTGCCTGCAGAGTTGTTTTTCTCACATATTCTCACTCACTTCTCTCCAGCTGCTGTTGCACAGGTTTTTTTCATCCTTCTTAAATACGTTATCCCAGAGGCACTACCACCATCGCTGATGGGCTCGGCCTTGGCCAGCGGCAGGTCCATCTTGGAGCCGGCTGGCATTGGCTCTATCGGACACAGGGGAAGCTTCTAGCAGCTTCTCACAGAAGCCACCCCTGTATTCCCCTGCTACCAAAACATTGCCACACAAACCCAATACACCACTCATGAAAAGCTTTAGCCTTGCAAAAATGGAGCAGTTTAACAACCTCGTCAAAAGTATTTTTCACTTGGCTTTTTTTTCTATATAGCTCCTTTAAACTTCTCTTTAATAATAATGCATCTTGATATACGGTGTAATGCTACTTTCTGTAATTGTGAGAGTACACTTGCACTTTGTGAAATTAAGTATTTTAAAATGCCAGTCTCCTTCCTAGCATTACTCTGAATCCACACACATTAGTAGCCTTATGCTAATTGATTAAACTACATTTTTCTGCCTAATACAGCCCCTACCAAGTTCTTCATGAAATGTGTATCAAAGCAGGACTTTTTGCTGTAAAAGGAAGTGAGATGTTTGCATCTCTGGAACTGAAAATTTATCCGTAATTATTTCTCATTCAAATTCAGTTTGCATCTTGCATCTCTGGAACTGAAAATTTATCCGTAATTATTTCTCATTCAAATTTTTTTGTTGATAAAAATATTTATTGTTTAATATGATAGCATACTGCAAAATATAGTGAAACAGGAGTTATATTCCTATGTTTTTTGTTGATAAAAATATTTATTGTTTAATATGATAGCATACTGCAAAATATAGTGAAAGACAGGAGTTATACCAAAAGTGCTTTGTCCTGTGTATTTCTCTGCAGAGGAGATGGAATTAAATGGAAAATCAGCCACAGAAGGTTGGGTGGCCCAGTGGAGAAAGTATTAGCATTTCACCTAAGGAACTGAAGTTAAATTGGTTCGGGCAATATTTTTTAAGGAAAGAAGTTTGGTTTGTGCTGAATCTCTTGTGGACAATATGTCATGTTGGAGGACCAGCATACGCTGTGTGTCATAAATCAGCGTGACAGCGTCTAACACTGAGACTGAACTTACTCTTGCCTGTCTTTGTCTTAGGAGCAGGAGAACACAAAGGATTGATGCCTTGGTTATTCCTTCGCAGCAGATTTAATCTTGGGTTTTTTCTCCTGCCTCCTTTTAGAAAGTTTTGTATTTCTTTTCTGCAAAGTTTTGCAGTGTAATTTGTTCTCAATTTTAGGTTCACAATCATTAAGGAAGGCGAAATCTGCATAACAGTTAGAATAAGGATGTAGCTTCTGTGCTAATTGGAACAAACCCAAGAATATTCAGAATAAAAAATGTTGATACGTCTTCACCTTTTCATATGGTAGAAGATGTGAAAAACAGCTATTTGGCATCATGCATTTTATCACATGTGACTTCAGAAACAGTGAATTACACAGAAGTATCCCTTTTCTTGCTTTTGGCAAGTTAAATGATGGTTTTGACACATTTTCCTTCTCTTTACTGTGTTTTATAATTTCTTTGTGTACAAAATTAGTTTCCAAACTATTATCTTGCCGATTACAAAACAATGTTTGCTGTAATAGAAGACATGAATGTGGAAATTTCTTTTTAAATGAATTTAATGACAATAACTTACAGTTCTGTGGAACCTGCCACATGATTTCAAAACTGTTTGAAGTGTGAATGCAACAAGATATTGGCAAGATGTTGAACGGGAGTGCATTAAGCAGAGGGCAGCCCAGCTCTGCCCAATCTGGGGAGCTTGTGTGTGCAATCCGAATCCCGGTGCGGAGCATCCAGCCTGAATGAAGGTTGGGTTGGGTTCAGTTGGTAAATTAGGTACTGGGATTGGCCTGATTTAGTATCTACTACCGTCAGAAACCAGTGTGAGGCTGTTCTAGGAAGAAGCTTTTAGAAGGGACGTCACGGCAGCCTGCCCCAGCTCTGATGTTGGGAAGACTGCAGTAAAGGAATGAATTTCCTCTCTGCAGGGCAGGGTACCTCATATATCCTTTGGTCAGCCAAATACCCAAGTCTGGATGTGTCTCATACAGGCCTCTCTATGGAGGTCGTCTGCGTTCGCCCTGCTAGGTGTGCAGCTATAGCTTGGTTATTAATTAAGATTTTGGTCACTTTTTTCCTTTTTCCAGTGGACAGCAGTGTCTTTTAGAAGGACTGAATTTTCTCATAAATATATAGCAGATTCTGTGTGTCCTCAGTTTAAAGTTGACCAAATTCAGTCGGTTGGCTTTATTCTTAGAGGAATAGAATTTGTTAAAGGTGGTCTGACTCACCTGCATGCTGTGAACATATCTTGAGCATACAGAGCAGCAAATTCCTCCTTTCTGACTCTCCTTTATGAATAAGAGAGAATAATTGGAAATGAATTTGCTGCTCAAACAGGGAGACTAGACGTGAAGATGTATGCTATGTGAATTCATCTGTCAGAGCTACTGACAAGCCCAGGAACGCTCAGGCACCTCTTGCATTATGGTCCTTAAAATAACCCTGGTCTTGCCTTTTTTAAGTATTTAATATTGCTGTGTTGTTCCATCTACAGCAGTTATCATTGATTAATACTTAACAAGTGTTAATATTTTTTCTGGTGCAGACGTTTCTTGTGGCCATTTCCCAGAAATTATACCCATCTAATTTGTTCGGTTTGCTTTGTTTTATGCACTGTAGCTGATTGATAGATTCAGGAATGGATTTTATTTTCTTTTTATGTTGTTTAGTTGGTTTCCTCCTCCAAGACAGCAGAATAAAACTGCAAATGACCTTCTGTATTCCTCTTGATCTCTCCTCACATGACTGGAAGGATTGTGCTGGGCTTGCCATCAGCTAAATGTGTGCATTTGATCTGCAAGTTGAATACATGAATTTTGCATCTTTTTTAGGTGACAGCAGCAGGATCGTCAGCATTACCAGATTGCTAGCTGGAACATAAACCGCTTCGAGATTTTTGGGTTTCAAGGTCCAATTAGAGCTTTCTGAGCGGTTGTCAAATACAACCCCTGTGTCAGAGAGGTCTGTTGTTTGCAAGGGCTGTCTTCCAAAATTTGAAATCAATTCTAGTCACATGCAGGTGGGTTTGGGGGAAGAAAGGAGAAATTAAAGCTGTCTCCACTGTAGAGCTGTCCGGGGCTCTCCCTGCCTCCTGAAGTCCCTGTTTTAGCAGGGACACTAAGAAAAGAGCTGCAAATATGACTTTGCACAAATTCAGCTAATCCTTCCTCGTTACCTATAGATCGTGACATGTCTTTGTGTTATAAATAAGTGTGTTGCAGGCTATAGCCACCAGTAGAAAAACTAAAGACAAGTGGATTTTTATGTATGAATGAAACGCCAAAGGACAGATTCTTCTTCAATAAGATGTATATTCTGTTCTGTCTAATTTTATTTACTGCTTCTCACTTGAGGAGTGCATAAATCAGCAGTCCTGTGTAGTCTGTTGTGATTTATTGCTTAATTAAAAGTTATGAGGGCTTTCAATCTGTCTATAATTTAGATTATTTTTGAGTCAGCTGTTTCCCATATTGTAACTTAACCAGGAAACTTGCATCATTTTATGAAGCGAGCATTCTGTGAGCCCTCGTATTTACTGACAGATGTGGCACATGACGGTGTCTCAGATGTTCCACGACTTCAAAAAAGTTCAAACTTGGAACCAAAGATAATTAAATATAAACTTAATAAAGTTTACCCAGCACCGTTTGTTGGTAAATAAAGTCTATGTGTTTGTTAGAGTTACAGATTAATTTTAGAAGGGATTTGTGGTTTCACAATAAACAGATGTTAGCTACACTTTAATAATTTAAAAAGCAGGCTCAAAATGGTTATTTACATTTTAATGGAGAATTAATTTGGCTGTAGTATTGAACCACATGCTGTTGTCAAAACAATAGAACAACCAGTTTTAATGTTTGGTTTTAGTTTGGTCATTGGGTGATTATTTTTTTTAGTTGGTAGGTTACTGTTGGTTTTTTTCCTTAATTAAGGTTATAACCAGCATGTATTATAAAAACAGATTTTTCTCCATATGAGTTACTATTGAAGAATAAGTATATATGTAAACGTCAATTTTTGTAGTGATAGCAGAGATGGCTAGCTTGAGAATTTCGGCAAGATTTGAAAAATTTTAAGTAAAGAGTTTTGAGTTGCATGTTTCAGAGGACTCATCTGATTTAAACTGCGATGGGTTTATCTCCTTCTTTCTCAAATATTATCTTTATTGTTTGAAAATGTGCGCTAGTTCCACTAGCAAAGCTTTGAAATTTCTGAGGAGGTTTTGGTGTCCAATCCTGGTGTTACAGATTTCAGGTGAAAAGATTTGATGTCAGTTTGGATTTCGTTGATGGCAAGGGGTTTTTGCCGTGGGTTTTGGCACGAGTAAGAATGTCAATAGCTGTGAGTCAGCTGCCCTCCGTTGGTTAGTTCAGCTTTGCTGTGATTTCATTTGTGTTTCTTGTGACTTCTGGTGGGATGGAAGGGAAGAGCCTTCCCTGAGTCCCACCTGCCAGTTGTGTGTTTGAAATCAGCGGGGTCCTTCCAGTAATCCACCTCTGCTCGATGCGAGGTGTAACCACTGTGAAATGCTCAGCTTCTCTTAACCTTACTTTTGTTTTGGATTTCCTAAATAATTTCGTATGTAATTACAGTGTTGTCACCGAACAGTCTTAATGGCTTCTGAAAAAAAATTTGTTCCTGGATTTTTTTAAACCCTTTTCTTTAAAATAATATTTTAGAATAATTAATAAAAATAGTGAAATTCATTTTTACTTGATGAAAATGGTTTGCTATATAATCATGTAGGAAATGCCCCATGCCACATTAGATAAAAACTGTAGATGTCTTTCGGATAGTCAGAAGGATTTTTATCCAGGCTATTCATCAAGAGTTTGAGAAACGGACAATTATTATTAATTAGTATGAACTTTGGCAATTAGAAATGCTAAACCAAAGAATATCTGTCAGCTCTGCTAGTCGGTCTGCATTCAACAATTTATTCCAACAAGTTAAGTTTAAAATGCTAAACCAAAGAATATCTGTCAGCTCTGCTAGTCGGTCTGCATTCAACAATTTATTCCAACAACTGTTAAGTTTAGGTGTCCTTTATGCTCTTATAAGTTAGTTTTAAATTACGACTTTCAGTTTTAAATTATGACTTTACTAAATAAAGATGATAATTTTTCCTTTTTTGAGTAAGTGACATTATGTGGTTCACAAACTTTCTAATTAACTACCAGGCATAAAGATATTTTCATTCTTGTTCTGAAGAGTCTGAGTAAAAAGAGTAATGTTGAAGAACAGTAAGGTTTAGCAGTCCCTTCTAAGCAAGACTTTGAAAAGTAATGAAGACTTAGTCATACGCTACTTTTATAATGTCTTATTATATGTGTATTTAACTGGTGAAAATAATTAATATACATTCATTAATGTTGTTATACAGTGTTCTATTTAATACATGGAGTTTAGATTTTTCATTCAGTCTTCAGTGTGTAAGAAGACCTGTGCTCCTCGGTCCATGCTTGCAGGTAATGCAGCTGAAGCGGCTGGACTTTCCTGAGGCACCTTAGTTGGTTTTGGGTTTGGTGGGAATGCTTAGCGGTCACTAAGTCTGACAATATGGCCCTTTATGAGAGTGCAAATTTTCAAAATTTCTTAAAATAAATCCAATCTGTTCCTTTAATTTAAATTCAGCGTACTCTCAAGTGGCCATCTGGAATGTATATTTGTATATGTAAATCATTCTTTTGACAGCTAAGTGGTACTATCTTTGCTGCTATTAATCCAGTTATTAAGGAATTACTCCTGTGTAACTAGGGATCTGGACCTGGATCAAAACACGTATGCCGAATTTTTATCCGTCTTGTACCTGATGTCCTCCTTGAGAAGTTAAATCCTAGCTTTAAATGTAAATTTTAAATCCAAGTTTTGATGTAAATCTATATCCTACGCCAGGCCCAGCGATACTAATTTTTGTTAACGTAATGCATATTTTTGATAATACTGCAGCACAGCAAACCAGCTCTTTAAATTCTGTTTCAGCATGTAGTTTAGTTAGGGTTTGATTTACAGAATGTAATCGTGTTGCTTTTTAATAAGGCTCAGCTCTTGTTAATGCTTGCTACAGGACGGAGGATTTCGCTCCTCTGGCTAGTCACAGAGAGGCGCTGCGAGACGGCACTCCCACCAGGCTGCCCGTTTGCAGCCTAACGTTTCTAAATGCATGGGCATTGATGTTTTTCTTTCGTGTTTCTTTTCCCCAGGTAGTAGCTGGTTGTAAAGTTGGGTAGTAAATAAGCAGATTTATATTTGTTGGAACACAAACATCAGTGAGTACTTTAGCAACTAGAGTAGCAATAGATATTCATTAGAAAATCCATCGGAGAAATCAATTATACTTTGAGTTTGTCTGGTTGAGAGAATGGAAGTATTTGGACCATGTAAACCAGATATTACTCGAGTGATCAGCAGGTGGGCAGACAAAATAGGCTTTACTCACAGGTGAGTAAAATAATAAGAAAAGATTAATTTTCTATTCCGCATGTTCCCAGAGCAACCGTTGACAAAACAACTGGTTTTTTTGAGAATGAGATACGGAAGATTGTATCTTACAGTGCACAGTACGTACACAACTCGTCAGTCCTGAAAAAGAAAAGTAATGATTAAACTCGATTGGATTAAATATTTGCATATAAAAGAGGTTTTTCTTAATATTAATTTCAGGTCAGTGTTTGATAAATGACTCGCAGATTTTCATCAGCATTCTCATGTCTTCATTTTTGCATAATAAGTATCCTCTCAGGAGTTGTATGCAAACAGCAGCATTTTCAGTGTAGTTACTTATCACATAGGAAATTCTAAGTACAAGTTGTATTTGGGTCGTATCTGCATGCTAACCTCAGAAATTAATCCCAGCTAGAGAAAGAATAAATATTTTTTTAACTTAATTTCCTTGTTTTCACCCTGTCATAATAACGTAGCATACCACGGTACCTGAGAGCTTGGCAAGGGAAGGCAACGCAGATCATTTCTTAAGTCCTTCAGATAACACTAAAATGTTTACTTGTTTTGAAGTAAAATGTTCATTTTAGATTTCTTTTAGTCTGTATGCTATAGATTTTTTTTTTTTTTAAATTAAAATAATCCTTTCTAACAGGTCACACCGCCTGTTAGACTGCAGAGACCTCGCAACGCTGATTCTATACACCTGATTTCTATACACCTGAATGAAAATTCGTTTGTAATCAAATCAAAAGAATGATCCGTGCCTGACAGGTATTGATTTTTGAGATGGCCCTATGTTTAAAACTGAGGATGGGACTCTTTTCTTTCAGTTCCTAATGATGTTAAGGGAGTTACTTCATCTTCGTGTCTGGCTGTGCAGAACAGCATCGGACAGTAATTCTTCTCGCTGCACCCCGTATCAAAAGGCTGCGCTGGAAGCTCAATTGTGAGAAGTTTGGGTGCAGATCCAGGCTCTACACGGCTTATTTCTTCTTTGCCCCCTGTAATTCACAGTAAATCGTCTGTGCCTGAACCGGTGATTGGTACTTTGTGAGTGCTAGGACGTGCGCTCCAGCTGCGCTGCGCTGCCTGGCGGCTGCGCTGCCCGACCGGGTGGAGTTTATGGCAGCTCTTCGCTTCTGGAGCGTGCCCATAAATCCGTGGCGTATTGTGTGATAGCAGATGCAAACACCAGTTTTATGTCCTGTCTTCCAGCTCGTGTTTTTCTAACTACTGGGTTATTCTAACCAAATGTTATCCCAGTAGTCTCTGGCCTAACTCTCATAATTTAATTAAATAAAGGCAAATTCCAATTAACTTTTAAGAGACCTGGAATTGGCTCTGCTTTTTTAGAAAGTAGTATTAATTTACGCAGTATTTCCCATTTTTCTGTCTATTCAGTGAAGGTGAGACCTTTGATCCAAGTCATACGTGAAGCCCTACAAAGTGGCCTCCCTATAGAATAGTCAGTCGTTTTATATACCAGAAGTTTGCGTATCTTTGCTGGATTGTGATCTGATTCGCAGACTGTGTAACAGATGAAGTTTGACTCTAAAAACAAAAAGATAATTTTTTTGGCTCGAATCAATGTTTATCAATGGAGTTAATAATGAAGGGAACAATCAGTCTCCACATGCTTCCCTGAAATGTGTCCAATAGCATTTGCAACACTGTTAGAGCATCTTTTAAATGGTGAAATAGGGAACAGTTGTTTCTTAAAAAAGATTTTGTGTGTTGCAAATGGGAAAAATAGAAAAGTTTGGAGCATGTCTCAAAGTCACATGAATGTAAAATGCTCTCTGGGTTGTATTGCAAGCATCTAAGGGAAAGGAGTATGCTTCCAAGGAATGAATTACAGCGGAACCAGGTGAGGCCAGAATAATCTGAGAGAACGTGATTCTATTTAAAGAAAAGTAAAAGTATTGTCAGAGGTCTGCACTTCATGTTTCCTCAGTTTAAATTGTAGCTTCAGTTACAGTACTGCCCCTCCATTAAGTTTTGTGGAAAAAAACGTTTATTTTTAGTTCATTTAAATTATGTTGTATAACTTGCAGTGTGTGAATAGTTAGACTTTGCTTAGGGAAGACCTCCACTCAGTTTTACCATGTAGAACTGTTGCTGGCTTTTATTGTTATATTTGATATGTATAAGGGTAACTAAATCATGAAAAGTCACCTATCTTTCCTAATTCGGTAGGAGGTAAATTCTTCCATTAAATAATAGGCTTTTTCCTATTTCCATTAAATTCAATTGATTAAAACTCCTGATGGCTTGTGTGGAAACCAAAATGGGCCGCTTTTGTGATGCTGCCACTGGCTTCCCACGCCGGCCTTGCTTGGTTCCTAAACTGAAGCTGTCGGCACTCAGTGTTGCAAACAGCACTGACTGGAAAAAAAGAAGCATTTTTCATCTAGAGGCAGTTACTAAGAACAAGTTTGTTGGTACAAGTTTGTTGGTTTTTTGTTTTGTTTTGTTTTGTTTTGTTTTGTTTTGTTTTGTTTTGTTTTGTTTTGTTTTGTTTTGTTTTGTTTTGTTTTGTTTTGTTTTGTTTTGTTTTGTTTTGTTTTGTTTTGTTTTGTTTTGTTTTGTTTTGTTTTGTTTTGTTTTGTTTTGTTTTGTTTTGTTTTAAATTATATTTTCTAACAAGCTGTAAAACCTGAGAGTTTATCTTAATAGCTTTACATTAGTCATCCCTTAAGTCAATTTATCTTTTCTTTGATATCCCAGAACTACCTAAACCCAGTTAACAACTGCTAAAGACAAAACCCAGTTCGTTACCTAATTCTAGTCAAAGATCACGTTTTCAGTGGTCTTGAATTTAATTTGCATTTAATTCGAGGTTTCATCAAGATAATTGTCTGTTTGGCTCACTCCTCTAATTGAAGGTTTGCAAGAAAATTAATGTATGATCACCCGTGGGAGAGAGGAGGTGCAGCAGGTATTACACTGCCTTCTTCCAGGTTCACACATGAAACGCTCATGGTATTTTCACAGGACACAGGACTCATTTCTCTGTTATGGTCACAGAAATTGCACGCAACTGTATTGGCCGGTTGAAAACATTATTAAACTCTGCCTTGGCATTAGGGAGGTGATCTACATTACTCCGGTGAAAAGGCTGGCCCGTCCTCTCCTGTTTAAAAACCTTATCATTCCCAGGATGGGTATTTTTTTCTGTCTCGTCTTTGCTGAAGTTTCCATTAGTACTAAAAGCTCTGCTCTCTGGTATTTTGTTGCCCTGCAGATTTCATAGGGAGAAAACATCTTTATTCTCTAATCATGAGAGCCATCCCTCACAGCTTTCAGTTTCCAGGCATATCAAACCCTTTTAGCCTCTCCTTGCAAGACGGGAGCTTCATTCTCACAATCACCTTGATGTTTCTCTTCTGCATTTGTTTCTGTTTGAATTTGGGAAACTAAGTGTCTGGATTTGTACACGCTACACCAGAGAGGGTCTTAGCAGGGCTTTGTAAAACACCGGTAATTGCATCCTGTCTTGTAGGGAAATTCTAACATAATACCTTCCTGGATTGCGTTTTCTTCTGTTTTATTTCTCAGCCACATCACATAGTGTTTCATCTTGTGAGGCCCCCTGTAGTTTTCCAAGACTGATTATTTTTTTCCCAGTCTCCAAATACGTGATCCCCGCTCTGCACTACTGAACTGCAGCCTCTCTCTGGTACTCTGGTCCAGGTGCCATGCGGTCCTTGCTCCACGCCATCCCAGTTCTCTCTGTATAAAGAAGTCATTTAGCTGCTTGTCTTCAACTTTTTAACAGGACCGTAGCTATTTGTGTGCCAGTATAATTGGTGAAATATCAACCAAGACTGGCTCTAAGACCAGTCCTTCAGCAGTGACGCTAATAACTTCCCTCCAGCCTGACGTTCCCCATTTAATGTTGCTGTTACTGTCCTAGCTTTAGCAATTTCAGGCCAATTTAAAATTTTTGTACTAATCCCCCATCTTCTTCAATTTAACTAATAACTTCCCAGGTGACACGATGTTAGAGCTTTACCAAAATCAGACAGCTGAGATCGATTTAATTTCCTTTCTCCAGAAAGTGAGTTTTCTTCTCTAAGAAAGATGTCAGATTAGTGTGCCTTACCTGTATTAAACCCATGTGGTATTTTCCCCCAAATTCTCTTAGCTTCACTGGCTTTGATTATTCTTTCCTTAAAAATTGTTCTCAAGCTTTGCTGCTGCTGCCCAGCTTAGAAGAAAGGGCTTTTAGTTGCTCTGATAGTCTTTTTCTCTTTAAATATAGATATGACATTTATTATTTCTGATTGCATATCGTTCGTGTCAAGCTTGATTTATTTAAACTTGCAACCCCACGTGAAATTTCATATGCCAGTTCTTTCACTATTCTGGATAGAAATTACTTAGTTCCTCATTTTTGGACATTCGGTTTCTTGAGATACGTGTTCATCCCGACCGTGGTAGTTTCTGCGTGGTTGTCATCATTGACTTCAATGAGGATTGAAGCATATATTCATGTAATTTGGAGTTACAGACTGTCTTTAATCTGTACTCCAGCCTCACTGTGTAGTAGCTCCGCTTCTTTGCAGGTTATCTCTTCATGTAGCCAACGAATCTTTCATTGCTTGTTTTAAGACCTTCTGAAGCAACTCCCTTGGCTGGGCTTTGGTAGCTGCCCCTCGCTGCCTCCTCCGCTCTCCTCCGTGGCCGTTCCCGAGCTCTAAGGTCGGGCTTCTCTTTGGTGCTTTCTTCATCTCCACGCGAACTCCGTTATCCCCAAAGGACTCGTTCTGTCTATTGGTCTGCTTGACAAGTGAGGACCGGGCACGCTGCCTTCCAGTTTTTTCTTCTTATTTGAGATATAGATCCTTGTAAGTATTGGCATCTCTGGCTGAAAAACTCCGGTCTCCTTCCCAGGGCAGATCTTTCAACCTCGTGATTAGTGACTTCCCGGCTGGTTCCCTCGCTGTGCAGAAGTTGCCCTTTTGAAGCCAAGAGCTGTGACTGAAAATGCCAGCCTGCCTTTTCTCAGGGTTCTGTGAACGTCGGTGAATAATTTAATTTAGAATTGGCATATAATTGCATACTCCAAATTTATTTTTATAACCAGTTCTTTTATTCCTCTTACATATCAAAAAGAAATCTGGAATAGCATCACCTTCTTGTTTCAATGGCTGAATTAACCTGTCAGTGACTGCTTTTGGGAATATCTGGTTCTAGTGTTATTATTAGCAGCACTTGTTCTCCAGTAAATGAGAAGTCTTATTAAGAAATAGCTAATAACACTGCTTCTATATTAAAATCCAACTCTGGAGGTCTGTGGCATGTTGCCCTCCAGCATCGTCACAGTGGAACCATCACACTGTTACTGTCTGGTCCCCAGATAGTTTCAGCCTGGTTTTGATAAATCTCTTCAATAATTTAATTCACTGGGTCTCCTTTACCTCTCACTCTGGTGAATCTCCATGACTTGAGGTAAGTCCCTCCTGATTTGTATGTCGGTAATAAGAAACTTAAGCTAGCTAAGTGTCATCTTTATTTAAAGCCTTGCAGAGCTGTGCTGTGCTGCTTTTCAGCAGGTAATGCAAATGTTTGTATTTACTTCCTGATGCATGAATTGTAATTTGCTGGGAAGAGTTTAGACTTTTCAGTAATACAACTAAAACACTATTTTAATACAAATTTTGACTTAAGATGTGTGTGGGTATTAGGATGTACGTGGATATACACAGAAAAAATAGCAGACAAAAAAAATGAGAGGATGAGCTATGTTGAAAGTACACTGTGTACTTACTTATTTTGATTGTCCTAAATGCTCTCATTAAAAAAAAATAAATATCATAAATTCCAGTAGTCAGTTGGAAGGAAACCCACATATAAGATGCTGAGATGACTTAAATCCTGTTGAAATGTGCAGAAACCAGTAGAGCAGTTCAGTTTGGTTTCACTGAATGGGCAGCTTTGTAGAAGCTGAAGGTGCCTTCCTCCTCTGGCTGTTTGGCATTGCCCTTTGGCCAAGGATTTGGTCAGGCATTCACTTGTACGCAGTGTTCAACCTCGCCACTCTTTAGCCTTAAATTAAACATAAGTTTAAGAATTCAACTGCAAGTATCATCATGGGAAATGCAGAGTCGTTAGCAATTGGTGTTTGATGAGTAATGTTTTTCACCTTGTAATTAAGTAAATCCATTAATGTTTGTTCACAGGAAAAATAAATAAGAATGCATGATGCTGGCTGGGAGGTCACTGAGAAAATTAGGAGAAAAATTTTCTTAGAGGTACTATGGAAAAATGAACTTCACAAGTTCATGGCCTGGATGCTATTACTGAATACAGTTTATAGCAAGCAAATATAAAAATATACAGATTTATAACAGATAGCATAGAAAAGTTTAAGAAGAACTTTCAGCCATTGGTTTGTCCTGTTTGTTCTCTGAAAATGTTTACCTTTGGGGATGCTAGCTGTGACTTCAAAGATAATAAAGACAAAGACCCACACAAACAGTTTTCAAAAAGGTCTTCATTTATAAATAGTGCAAATCTAGGAAAAACCCCTCTTTTCTCCTGTTGTAAAATACCATTGTCATTTTTTTCCCACTTAGCCCCCAGGCTGCTGAACATTGAAAGGTCAGGCTTGACAGACTCGTTTGGAAACATGTGGCCACAGAGTAGTACGAAATGGACAACGGCGGTGGAAGTGTGTCTGGTGTGTCTCACCTACCTGCCCGTCTCAAAAACACTTAAATGGCAAATGATCTGCAGCTGGAACGGTGGTCCTGTCTGCATATTCATTTCACCTCTGGTCTTCTACCTCAGATTCTTGTTAGACAGCCCAGCCATTTGGTATGGTGATGGGTTTCAATAAGGACACTCATACACTAAATTTTAGCTATACCCAGGCAGAGCTTCGCTGCTAAATAGCGGTGACGTTCCTGAAGTGAGTGCTCCAGATCGGATAACAAGTTTGAAGTAGGAGAGACCATGGTTATGAAGTACTTTCTAAACTATGGATGTGCTACCTAAGAGTTACACTTCTTTTATTCCTCACCTTAAAGGTGTTTCACAGGACTTATTTCTCCTTTAAGCAGCAGGTAAAAGCCAGTTTCAGAGGAGTATGTGCATCTTTTACAAGAGAGAACCTATGTATTGTAATGCTGCTTATACCGAGTACTACAGAGACATTAAACTATTTTGCAAGGCTAACAGATACACCGTGGTAAAATGTATTCAGATCCTTACCTAAACAACAGAGGAGAAAATCTGATCGGATCAGACTGCTTTAGATAAAAAACTAATGAGCATGACGACTAGGTAATGACTGCCAGATTGGGTTCATTGTTTGTATGGTGCTTTGGGCTGAAAAGTGGCCATTTATATGATATGTGACGATGACAGCTTTATTAAAAGAAGCATTGTTTTGGTCCCAGTACAAATATCACAAGTATCCAAATCCCCTGAAAAACTGCATTCTCTTTTTCTTTTTAATTTGCAATTCCTTTTATTCTTCATGCCTCTTCTAAATTAGTGAAGCATTCTTCTGTTTGTCACATAAAATACACTTTTTTTTTCTGTGCATCAACTCTTACCAATAGCCCAGACCCATCAACGTAACACAGAAGGGGATAATAGGCTAAATTATCCTTAAGCAATTGCAGTTGTAACTATTTCATGTCTTATTGTGGTATGTAAATTTGAGTCTTTGCTGAGTCCCATGGACATATCTTCATTTTGACTACTGGAAGGCACAGCAGGATTAAATGGATTAAAGTAGGGGAACTGGCTCTTAGCCCTATTTCTTATCAGTTTTATGGTAATGCCTTCACTGATGTAGTTGCTGTATATACACATAAGACAGGTTTCTTCAGAAGTGGTTGCCTATCAGTATTGAACCAAACGTGAAAAAAAAAAAAATCGCAAAACAATGGGAAAGGATCAAAGAGCAATGAAAAGGGTGGTAGTGCTGAGATTGTTTGGTCATGCAGGTTAACAGTAGACGTAATGGGATGGTGATGCTATATTTTTGAAAGAACGAGTACAATAAATAACAGCCAGTATTACCGAGAGTCATGAAACCTAGATGTCATGTCTGGCTGGTTTTAGGAAGGAGAGGTGATGCTCACAGCAGGAGCAGGTCTTGAGAAAGTACTGAAAGCTGGGAAAGGGAATGATATTTCATATTAATTCCAGTTAAGTATGCCAGGGGGGTGGCATAAAGAAAGGTATAACAGAAGTTCAAACATGAGTGCTCCTCGCTGGTGTCATTGACGGAGCGAAGTGGGGACAACTGAAGTGAGAGTGAGATGGGCTAAAATAATGTGTTGGCTGGAGAGGAACACTTCAGATATGACAGTCTAAGTGCTAGTTGAAAATGGAAGTTGAAGCCGTGGGGGAGATAAAATTAGCCGTGAACAAGGGAGGAAGAAAGAAAAGCAGGCGAGTTGAGGGATAGCTCTCCTGTGCCCCATAAAAAGGAGGATAAGCGGAGGGAGCAAACTTATGAAAGGCATAGCAAAGAGACAGCTAACTCCTGTTCTCTATATAGTTATTCCTCGGTGCGATATATAGATATAAAATAGTATGTAACATCTTTGGATTAGAGATCAGCTTTTTTGTTCCTAGTTTGAACCTCAGGCTTTTGACACCGTACGAACACAAATCACCAGTGACGCGCCCTGGCAGGAGCACTACATCTAGATGGTATGTAGTACACATGCTCTTGCCTGTCTGGGCCACCCTGGGAGAGCAATTTTGGATGGCAGCTTGTGTCTGCTGCTGATGTTCCCATGCTGGAGTGTGCTCCGGCAGGCAGGGATGCACGGCTTCTGCCTTTGCAGATGGAAGTACCTCGTGCAGGGAACGTTTCCAGCTAGAAGGAGGGAGGGATGAAGTTTCTCATCGCCAGCAGGTGGGAAAATTTGCTACTAGCACTTAGCTCATAACTTCAGAAAGTTTGACCCAACCTGGCACAGACCCGTGGCACAACCATATGCTTTCCCTTATAGCGTTGCTGCCTCTAAGTCTCAATGAAGCTTTTCTTATTAGAATGGTTAGATTACTAATTTTTTATTAAGTGTTTTCTTGCCAGGTTATTCATTGGTATGGAGTATGGAGAGAAGTGAAAAACATGAGACTGATGGGCAAGCTGCGGACGTAGGTGAGGGGTCCGTTCCTGATGGTGGCAGTCGGCAGGGGCTTTCCCCCTTGCCCGAGGGGGTGGGGC
>NW_008794155.1:3042477-3105873 GCF_000699145.1 Aptenodytes forsteri | reverse complement strand
CCGAGGGAGTGGGGACCAGCCGCTTGGGCACAGGGGACTGAGACTGTGTTGCATGAGGTCAGGCAAGAGAGGCTCTGCAAGGAGCCAGAATTGGCATTCCCTGGGCTGGGAGAGGTGCATGGAGGAATGGATACTCCCTCCAGCTGCCCAAAATCAGTGGCCTCTAAAATACGGTCATTCCCCTCCTTCCACCCTTGCCTCCTGAAACTCTCGCTGGCTGCTGTCAG
Source organism: Aptenodytes forsteri (assembly GCF_000699145.1). Taxonomy (NCBI): domain Eukaryota; kingdom Metazoa; phylum Chordata; class Aves; order Sphenisciformes; family Spheniscidae; genus Aptenodytes; species Aptenodytes forsteri. The sequence goes on along the minus strand of NW_008794155.1, from coordinate 3,105,646 downwards.
TCCTCTGTGCCCCTCTCTTGGATCCAGCTCTGCTGCCGCCACCAAATTCAATTTTGCAGCCTGTAGAGTTAGGACAAAATAACTCATTCAATTTTGCCTACATTACTGAGCTGCCTTGGGCTGGCTCGGAAGGCAGATGGGTATTTAATTTGACATTTGCGCCTCTGTAAGCTGGAGGAGAGGTTCTAGCAGTGTTGCGGGGGCCAGCTAATGCAGGTGAGCAATTGCCAATGGTGGACCAATCTCTTGAAGAACAGTAATATGTCAGGTTATACTCCAGACTTCTCTCTGTGGGATGATACTGCTCAAGGAAATTAAGCCTAAGAGATAATTTGGCAACGGCCTTATTTTAAATACTGATTAATGACTATTGCTTTAGTGCAGCTCCTGCTGTACTCATGTGATGTTTTAATATGGCAAAGGAATTATGATTAGTGCTTTTAGGTTTTTAATGTTCAGATAGTTAAAATGCCCCGTAATAATCGCTCCCTTTAATATTCAGCATAACTATTACAGAGATGTAATTGCGCTTTGGTGTTGAAAAGAAGAAACCGGGATCCCAACATGATCGTGAATGCCTTTTTCTGGTAGCTTAAATCAAATCCTTAAATTGCAAAGTCCTTGGCAGCAAGTTTTAAGAACTTTAATTAAAAAAGAAGTCTTCCATAAATATAAATCAAAGCTGAAAGAGTAAAAATTGTTAAAGGAGGTACTGCAATAATTGCAGTAAAAAGTACAGTGGAATATGTACCAGAAAACACAAGTAAAAGCATCAGAATCAGAAAACAAATTCAGATTCAGGAAGCCTATAATCCAAGATATACCTGTGCAGCATACAAAGTACCTCCAAGATTTGTAATCATTATTCTCATGACATTAACATATTTTAGATCTGATTCTGCAATATCTCACACTATTGGAAGCTGGGAGTGATTTTCTAATAGAATTACAAAAAAACCCAATAAAAATGAAAGCAGGCTCCAGCTCTGCAAATTTGGCGGATCCTTGGCAGAAGCAAGAAATGTTTGCATATATTTCCCCTCTCCTGCCTCGGAGGTGGTATCTTACATGCAGTGGTTAGTTTTCATCTCGCCCAGCTTGTAATTCTGTTGCTTTCTGTTCTCCGTGTCAGGGAAAAAATATTCCATTGTGGTTTTGTAAACTGTGTTAAGAGTCAAAGGAGTGTGAACTCAAACCTTCCCTTGAAAAAAAGAATCCCCCCAGTGCCTGTGCAGGATCGCCATAAGGCGCAGAAAAGCGTCTCTGCGTTCGGAGTCGCAGAACGCGCTGCAAGGGGTTTGGCAGTTTGTCTAAGAGAATTTTCTATGTATGATTGCCTCTCGCAAGAATTACAGCTCTCCCATGCAGCCCCACAAGCTCTGCCTCTCCTCGGCTACATCAGCCCATTGAACTTGTCCTTGCCTCTACCTTCTTCCAGTGTGAACCCCTGTTGTTGCTCTGGATGCGCTATGGGGTTGTGCTACCTCCCACGTCGGCCTCAGCCACCCGCTTGCTCCCTTCTTCCCCGTGCACCTTGGGTCATGTCCCACACTGCCTACATTCATGGACAAAACTTCCTGCTCTAGTTCCTTAAAGCGTTACCTTACCTTCTCTCAAATACCATGTAAGATGATATCCCTGCTGATGTTAGTCTGACAATTCACGAGACTCCTGGGTTTGGTGAGCTCTTTTCATTATCTTTTCTTCCGTATGTTCCCTCCTTGCCTCTGCCTGTGTCCTGCTTGGCAAAGGCTGTTGTGATCTTGCCATTCTTCCAGTTCTGCAAAAGTGTTAACAATTATTTATTTCAGTGTCGTTCTTTCTGATGCTTTAGCTGATCTTGTCCATGTGTTGACGTACCATAAGTAACACGCGTCCTTTCCCCCGATATATAGCTGCTTCTTCAGCTATCATTCCCTCTTTCTGCTCCCCTTTCTCCTTCATTTACCATAAAGCTAAATATGGATGATGGATGACCCTCATCAGCTTCCTGGCACGGCATTTCCCACTTTTTCAGGATGAACCCAGGGATGTCACATCTAGTTAAACAAGAGTTAAACAAAAACTAAGCAGCTAATTTACCACTGGTATAGGGCTGGCTGCTTATTCCTGTAGGAAGACACCAAGGAGAGGGTAGAAAGGGCAGGCAGCAATATTGCTTATACGAGTGGGTAATTACCTGTAGTAAAGCTGTGTAGCAGCTCCTGACTTGATGTGTTGCTCAGGTAAGAATGAGATGGAGAAAAGGGAGATAGCTGAGTATTTTGTTTCCCATGTGATTTTCTATGTGCATTTTCCAATGTCGATAGAAGAAGTAACCTCACTGAACTCATCGTTGACAGCAGTAATATATAGGACTAGCTAAAGTATAGGACTAGCTAAAGTATGGGACTAGAGCGCTGAGCATGACAAGGGAAGAAGAAATAGGAATGGCTTAGCTTCTGGGGTAGGATAAATTGGAGGTTAAAGGAAAATTGAAAAAAAAAAAAAGACACTGTGGAGATATTGCCATTCTTGGGAGGCTGACATCCTTCCATAGTCAATGGGAGGAGGTGAATGCCTATAGCACGCCTTAACTAGAAACCTAAATTAGAGGGGTTTAGTATAACCTGTTTTATTGTTATGATCCATGATCTTATTAATGCATTTTTAAAATGAAAGAAAATGTCAGACATCAAGAAGGATAAAGGGTAGGTGGAGGGCCTGAACATCTGGTGAATGTTCTTTTCTGTTCATTTTAATCATAATTTTGGGTGGGTTTTCCCTTCCTGTTTCATTATTTTTAGGTAAATGAGATTGCAGCTTAGCGTTAAACTGATTTTGGAAAGAAATTTGACTGCATGCTCCTTCTCTTGCAGAGGTGGCTTGATCTCTGTAATGCAATTTCTTGCATTAATGCATGAACCTTTTTATATATGTTTATTACTTGTTTGCAATGCAGTGAGCTCTTCCGTAAAGATGTGTCCTCAAGTGTGGATTACTAGATTAAAGGGTTTGGCCATGTTTGTGGCCAAAAACATTTTTTTTGAGCCGTTTAACTGCTTTTTTGAACAAGTATGGTGCTGTCTTTACTGGTTAAATGTCTAACTTTAATAAGAGCAGCTGCATTTTCTTGTATTTTTGTATTACTGAACCTCTTGTATTTTTGACAGGGAGATATACATGGTAGAAAAATTTGCACGCCCAAACACAGCTCTCAGTTATTGACAATTTATAAAACTTTGCAATTGTAGTAAGTGTTTGAATATGTCTGAATTCATCTTTCATAGAAAGTCTGTAGGAAATAGAAAAATCCTCATAGAGGCGTCCAAATATAGCTCGACCATTTTCTTCTGTGTTAAAATATGTCAGAGCAATGTCTGGGAAATCGGTGTCTTCCATTAATGCAATGCTAAACCTCAGACAGGTGCCTCGCCAGTGGCTGGCCCCAATATAATTGTACTGGATCTGCAGCAATCGGTTGTCCTGTGGTGTCTCCCACACCATCATCACTTCCCTGAACTTTTACAGTAAAATCCTGTCAAACTTATAAATGCCTTTCCCGTTTTTTTTATCTCTGAGGGCTAAACTTCTAGCTGACATTCTGATAGCTTTTATAGGAAAATGCCTACCGAGCACATTGTTGACAGCAGTTCTTGCACCTGACCAATTAGCGGAGCTTACAGTAGGTATCTCTTGGAGGGTTGCACCGACAGAAGTCCACTCAAGATGATAAGTTAGCAGTTACAAAACAAATGATGTCTCACGCAAGTTGGTAATTACTGGCTCCTCCACAACTCCGTGTTCCCACAGTGAAAACTGAGATGAAAGTGGTTTTTAGCCCCTGTGCCAGTTTTGAAATCGCTCCCTCTTCTTCTGCCTCCGAAGTTACAGCACTCGGAGCATATTAATGACGTGCTGTATGTGACTATCTAGAGAGGGTTTACAGACCCACCACCCTTCAGCTGTTAGCTCTGTTCTCCTGGGGGATGCATCGCTGACGGTGTGCACACCGCTGGTTGCAGCACAGAGTAAGAAAGGGTTTTCCTAAAGCACCTGCAGCACCATGACTTGGAGCAAACCGTTGCCCCCAAGAGAGCTGCATCCAATAGCTTGGTGATGGTCACTTCTTAAGCTGTTCAAACGGGAGCTCAAGTAGTCATGAGTGGCCACTCAAATTCAAAGCTACACATATTGAAACTTGGAGCTAAAAAATTTTGTCCTCAAAAGATACCTTAAAACTCATTATGAATGAACACTGAGGTGTGAGTTGGAGTGATCCTTTCAACCTCTTTAATTCTTGCACTTTCTGGAAATTTTACTGACACTTAAAACATCAAATTAACCAAGAGGTTTTTCAGCTCTGATTTCAGAGGTGGTTTAGGCTGAATATTAAGGAGAAAAGAGCTACGCACGGTGAAATAATATCCCAGATAACCTGATGAAAGCCCTATAAATAACTGTTTGAAAATAAGACTTTGTCATACTGATACTAATACTGCATTGAACTAGTTGGAAAGTTATATTGACATTATTCAAGAATGTTTTATCTCTAGTATTTGTGATTCTAAGCTGTGCATTTATTAGATGTTGCTATTGGGAAAATGGACACCTATTATATATTCCTCTAAGAAAGGACAGTCATCCAGGATTCAGCACATGGCTGAACAAAAAAAGAAGAGAGGAAATTAAGTTTCACTGGGAAAGTGGGGCAAAAGATGAACAAGAAAAAAAAGATATATTATGGAGGTGGTTGAGTGGAATCAGATAATCTAAAGACCAAAGATCACCCGTTGAACCAAATAAATAATTCAGGAAGACTCTTGATCCCCAGGGACCCTGGGCTCAATTGGCGACTAAGCTCTCCCAGTCCTTTCCTGCTGATGTAGATCGATACCTGACAGCTCCACTGCTGCTGTGCCAGAGGCTGCGATCTCCCCCGGCTGATCCTGGCAGTCTCCATCGTTGGCTTGCATTGTCCTGAGACAGCCACAGTTTCCCTGCCTCGCATTATGGTGTCTGCTCTCGGAAATTACCTCCTGCTGAACTGAAGGCCAACTCACTGACCTACTTCTCCTGCAGGAACTTCCATGCCCTACATATTCAAAACGTACAGCCTTATATAAAGATTTAACACGAATAAAATACCCATCAGCCAGCTGACCTTCCAGATGTAGGCAGGAGTGTGGGAGCCCGGGCAGGGTGATGGTGTTTTGGGCACAAAGGTGTCCGCAGGGTGAAGTCCCATTGACACTTGGATTCCCACTGCTTGGTCGCATCTGAAAGTATGACTAAAGTTTCTGAGGTGCCTTGGGGCACTTGCATTTTAGCCTCACGTTGTTCTTAATGTACATATTAAATAATCATAATCTCTACAGAGAAATGTACTGCAGCCTAAGGACAACTAGATCAGGAAGTAGAGGCTAGTCCTTGGATTTCTTCTGGCTTGCGGGAAACCTTGGATATTTCCTTGCCTCCAGGTTTCTGAAATCCATTGCTGTGATGAATCTCGATGGTTGGCAGACCAAGTGATTCTGGAAAACCAGCCCACATATATCAAACACCGATTGCAATAAATGCTTTCAGATTATTGTCCCAAATGGTGTATTGAAGAAGGAATGGGTGAAGGAAAGAATGAGAAAATGAGTGCGTTTTTAGAAAGAGCAAAACACAGAGGGAGACCCTGGCTATTTTTCAGGCTCTATCATATAATCAGAAACATTCAAAACCGGGAAGTGTTGGAGGGAGATAAGGGACGCGTACATGGGGGCAGTTATGTTGCAGGTGATAATCTGCAGGAACCTGAGAGAAGCCGACCAGTCTAATCTTCTTAGGTTTATCTCAGAGAAGAGTAAAAACAGTTATGCAATATTGAGATACACAATACCACTTTGTGGGAGGAAACAGATAAAAGCAACGCGGGGCATCCTAGGAGCCAGTGCGGCCCAATTAAGAGAAAATACTGAACTTAATCCCGTAAGACTCAGCTCAGTGGTTCTTTGCTAAGGCAGCAGGGTTCAGTGTAAACAAGTTAAATATGCTGATATAAAGCTGAATTGTGTAATAAACATAGATAGATAGCTTGCCTTCCCCTTTAATGCATGGGAAGAGCACAGTAAATGGACCAAGAAGCCAGGGGAGAGCAAGCAATGTCATGTTTGAATGGTATATTCCCGTTTTCCATCAAAGTCTGGATAAACCTGTGTGTGCTTACGTTAAAGACTTCAAGGGCTTGCATGGGGTGGGGCCATGCAGCCCCTCTGTGCTGCCCAGGCCGTTTCTGAACGGGAGTTTGTGCTGTATTTAATGCCAGCCGTGTCATCCAGCTGCTAGGGGAGTGGGAAGAGCCAAATACTGGCGTGAAAAGGCGTCTGGGGCTGAGCGGTGTCTGCGGGGCTTCATAACAGTTCCTGAACACATAAAGGGTGTTAATATCAAAGAAAGACGGCGGTTATACAGCGTGGGGCCCAGGGGTATAGCAAGGGTAATGGGGTGGAATTAGAAGAATGGAGATAGAGGCTGACTATAAGGAAGAATCTTCCTAGCTAATCAACCTATACAACAATGCCCTTTTCAGATGGAAGGAGCTATTGAAATGGGAGCAAACTAATCCTTCCTTCAAGAGTTTCTCAAGTTTGTTAGGTGCTACCAGAGGCCCAGGTGTGGATTACTGCTGTGTGTAATTCTACTGATGGAGTGGAGCTATGGAGAATAAGAATAACCGCGTGCATGCTGTAAAGCGTGCGTGGGAATGGCCCTGTTATTTCTGCCGTGTCAGACGAGCGCTCGCCTCTCTGCTGCCGTGCCAGCCTGATGGAGAACGCGACCTCACTGGAGACGTGCTTACTGCCCTCATCTGCTATTGCTATGTCTGCACTTTGCAGCATGGCATCCTGCAGAGATGCCTGCACACGTTGGCATGTTTGTGGTGCAATGTGATGTCGTCTGTAGAGATGAAATGGGGTCGCATCAGCGAAGTCCTTCACTTCTTGGTGGCGGTGGTTAGGTGCCGGGCCATGCCGTATGGCTAAAGATACGCTGCATTCACTTGCTGAGCTGTGCTGAGTACAGTCTAACTGCCCGAAACTTATCCCGAGGTACGTTTGTTCTTGCTGCACCCAGAGCAGATGTAAATGGAATTTCACAAAGAAAACAGTCCAATAGGGATAACACGGCAGAGAAAAGTCTGAATGCTTAGTATCACATTGCTTTGGGAAAACCAAAAAAGACAGACTTCTATAAGCATTCAGTCAGAGGGGGCTAATTCCCAACAAAAATATGCATTCTTATCATTAGAATTGTTAAAAATGTCAGTTGTTATAAGTAGATATGCTATAAAGAAGTCTAACTGCGTGTATTACTGCGCCCAGCAAAGAGAAGCTTACCTTATTGTATCCTGGCTTGTTCTCTGTATTTTAGAGCTGCTGTTACACACACCTGTGCCTGAGACCACCGTGGTCTTCCTTCAGTACCTAACCTAATTTTCTTTAAGCCTCCTGTAATTCTTCCCCAAGGAAGGGGGTATTTTACCCACTGTGGCATCTAACCTCATCCTTAGGAGGTCTTAAAAGCACAGCCCTTAAAATAGTGTCAGTTATTGGCATTTTCTCTGCCCCAGTGTCAGTTACTGACATTTTCTCTGCCCTGGTCCTCCCCACTGGTGATATGTCTTGTTGATGCCAGGCGTGCAAAAAACTTGAAGACTGTAATTTTTGGAAAGCATCAAAGCATCTTTTCCAGTAGGCAGGTAGAAGAATTGAGGCCCCTTTCTCTCAGGTTGACCATGGGAACGCTGTGGTTCCTCATGTTCTTTTGCACGTGCCAACAGCTTTGAGTTGCTGCTGCTTTTCCACCTGATCTAGGGGGCTGCAACGACAGTGCCGGGTGGCTCCGATGGCTTTCTGCGCCAGAGAGACAGCGTTTCCGAGTGCATGTTCCCATTTTTGGATGGAAATCTCAAGTGCCAGCAGTGGGGACATCTCTGACGTCTTCTGCACGTTGTGTAAAACCGTGCAGCTCCTGCCCAGTGTGCGATAAAACTTTTTCCTTAGTTGCTTTGTTTTCACTCTGCAGTATTCAGGTGCAGCCATACTCATTTTCTCTGGATGAGTGAGGAAGAGAAATCCCCTTTCCTTCTGTGTGGGAAACCTCAACTTGGAGATGCTCATGGAGGGCCGACCGGCTGGCAGCGCACTGCAGCCGCCGGCTCGCGTTCCTCGTGTTTAACAAGAGCACGTCCTACTCCAGAGGATGCTCATGGAGGGCCGACCGGCTGGCAGTGCACCACAGCCACCGACTCGCGTTCCTCATGTTTAACAAGAGCATGTCCTGCTCCAAAACCCTCTGTCCAACACACGAGGAAGCCAGACAGGAACAGAGGCGCATGAATTTTGTGGTTTGGGTTGTTTATTTTGAATATCCTGAGTTTTGCTGACCATCACGGTGATAAACCTGGTTTGGTTTCATTGGTGTCCAGCATTTGCCTGAGTTAGAAAGTCAGGCATTGTCCTTGAGAAGCATCGTTCGCAGTATTTAAAAGGGAAACACGTTACCTCAGGCTTCTGTTTTCCTCCAAATTGTAATGTCTTTTGGTTTTATTAAGAAAAATGTTTCCATGTCTAAATATACACAAGCACAAATACCAGTGTTACTCAGTTGATTGGGTTTTTTTCATCTCCACGGTACAGAAGAGGGAATTTGTTTGGCCCTTTTCCTCTCTGATAATTTTTGTTGATATAATAGAAGGTAACAGAAGGCAGCTGGAATACTCCATTATACCATCTGAAAAAAAACCCAGCCCAACCCAAACTATTATTTATACCAAATGCAGTGGATTTTTCAGTGATCTCTACCCGGGGTGTATTCCTCTATACCCATCTGAAACAATGTGCTGTATGTTGGTCCTTCACAGTCTAGCCCTGTCAACATTTGGTGATTAAAAATGTTATTTGCAAACTCTCTGATGTCTATATGATAAACACTGAGAGGAATTTAATGCTGTGCTTAAGTATTTTTAAATGCAACTTTGAGTGAGCAATTACTTTCCTTGCTGTCCAGTGTTCATCTCTAAGTTATTTATCAGTCTAAATGAAAAGGCAATGAAATGTGGATTGTTTCCCAATTCAGCATACATGGGCAAGGAGGATTTGCATGCGTACAGTCTGTTGGCTCAGCAGGCCAAAAGCAACCGTAGAAATGTATGCGTCTGGACCCTACACGCTGGTGTGCAGCTGCACTGTGGAGAGGCTTTGATACAAAATGGATGGAGCTTGACTCTAACACCTGCATCGCTCGCTGAAAACAAAGATTTCCAAAAATGACTTTGTAAAATAAGCTGAAAATAACCGTGGGAGTGTTGTCTATTGTTCGTATGTAGAGCAAACGGTGGCACTAATGTTAATATTAAACTGTCAGTTGATAGGTATAAAAGCATTAGCCTTTTAAACATTGCTTCTTTTCTAAGTATTCTGATCTATTGCATGTGTCTCATGTAATGAGAAGCTGTTACAGGACTCACCAAACCACAAAGAAACAACCAAAGTAGAGCCCAGCAGGGCTCCATGTATTTCCTATTGCAAAGTAACTTCGGCATTGCCTCTCTGTGTGCCTCTGTCCTGCCTCAGCCGTATTTTGCTTTGTGTTGTACTTTGTCAAGTGTTTGTAAAACACAGTGAGCCTCTTCCTCCGGTATTTTCCTTTGTCTTTTCCTTGCCTTTACCCCTTTCTGTGTTACTGCCAGTATTTCTTGTTACGACATTTCTCCTCAAACAAGAAAAATTGTTTTCACTGAAATGCATTTCTGTACAGGGAACATTTGCCCTTCTTTGCTCACATGCAATTACAGTTGTTCACTGTTTTCTTTCTTTTCCCTTTCCTGTCAATCAGCTCTCATTTATTCTTAGTGATGTCCATGCATACATGCATATACTTGTCCATGTGCCAGGTACCGCACACTGACCTGCAGGAGGGACAGGGATGCATTGCTAAGCGAGGGGTGTTAGTAATAAAAACCAGCGAAAGCAGTTGACTGAGAAGCAAACCAAAGACCTGGAATCCTCTGTCCAGAGGCAGGAGAGTCCAACTTGCATTTCCAAGTATGCCATCTATTTTACCCACACCAGAGTTACAGCTGAGAAAAGCAGAAGGCATTGATGAACAGACACGGCCAAAAGAGTGTTTGCTTTATTTAAATAATTGCTTTCGTTTTTTTCCTCCTCCATCCTGCATGCTACTGGCAACATCATGACCTAGCTAAAAAGTGTATTCTCTCTGCTCAGTTCCTGCTCCTCTCTTGGTTACAATTTAGTAGCTAGAGCTGATGCAGTAAATAAAATACTGTCATCTTTGTGGGATCAACATTTATGGGATGACGCATGGACTGGCTGAACTCCAATGCGCTTCTGATCTACAATGTAGAACTATTTTTTTTGACAACCTCTCAAAATGTATGTGAAATCCACGCAGGCATCCCTTTGACTTTAACGTACAATTTATATTTTAAGTTTGTAGTATGGGTTAATAAATGTGGTGCTCACTTAATGATTAACTGTTTAGCCTGGAGAAGAGGAGGCTGAGGGGAGACCTCATCGCTCTCTGCAACTCCCTGAAAGGAGGTTGTAGCGAGGTGGGTGTTGGTCTCTTCTCCCCAGTAACAAGCGATAGGACGAGAGGAAATGGCCTCAAGTTGCGCCAGGGGAGGTTTAGATTGGACGTGAGGAAAAATGTCTTTACTGAAAGAGTGGTTAAACATTGGAACAGGCTGCCCAGGGAAGTGGTTGAGTCCCCATCCCTGGAGGTATTTAAAAGACGTGTAGATGAGGTGCTTAGGGACATGGTTTAGTGGGCCTGGTGGTGTTGGGTTGATGGTTGGACTCGATGATCTTAGAGGTCTTTTCCAACCTTAATGATTCTATGATTAATATGTGATTTAGAAGTCTTCTGTTGAGTTCCTTATTCAGAGATCCTAAGACCAGACGTAGACCATGATGATGATGATGGTCTGTTTTGACCGCTTGTATAGCATAAGCTACTTGACTGCAGTCAAATCCCTGCCTACCTGTGGAGTTGGAGTAGGTTTGTAGAAAGGCACCCCACCTTGGCACACACTTCGGCTGAGGGAGGATTTACCCTGGATAAGCTGATCCAGTAATTAAATTCTTTCATGCTTAAAAAGTTCCCTCTTTTTCATAACTTGAACATGAATTTGTCTAACTACAGCTCTCAGCCTTGGGAACATACATCTTTACCTGCTAGCTTAAAAAGAGCTCTTCTAAGAGAAATCCCCTCTGTATATTCCCAAAAATGATCGAGTCTCCTCTTCCCCACCTCCCACCTGAACCGAAGAGGTAGGTTTCTTTATTTTGTTACTTTTCGGTAAGTTTTTCAGACCGGAATTCTTTCTCTGGGTTTCCTTTAACCACTCTGTCATTATCAATGTTACTTTTACAATGAGGAGCTAGGACTGTAGGCAGTGTTATAACAGTGCTGTTAATATTTAATATAATGGTAATTCCACCACCCTATTCCTCTATGAGGTATAAGAGAGTCCCTGGTTTCCAAACTACAGTCTGGCAGTCTGTGATTTATTCAAGGCAGCAGTGAATTAGCCAGCACGGAGCTCAGTGATGCTACAGATAGATGGTTTCAAGCTGCTGGAAGATCTCTTTAAAGCTCTCTCAGGTGTCTTTCTGCTACTCTGCATCTGGTATGATACAGCAGAGTTATTTCTTTTTATGACTTAGTATTGCAATTTTATCTAACAATGATACCATGCTTTGTTGACAGACCTGCCATCGTATAGATTGTCACTAATTATACTGGTGTTTTAAATGTTTACCTGTAAAGCAAGAGTGGAAATGCCACCGCTCACCTTGGCAATTTGACTCTGGTCTTATTAATCTTACTGTCATCTGTTGGCTCTCAGTTGGTTCAAACCCTTCAAATTTCTCATAAAGTTGGGTGCACGCGTCTGGACATGCTTCCCGAGCTGAATCCGTGCCATAGCTGAAGTGGTACTTCAGTGTTTTACAAACTCTACATTTGTCTTTTTACGATATTATTGAATCACATTCTCTTTATGGTTCTCTACAATTTCTGGGTCCAGGGCAGTGGTACCACTAACTAAGGGGCCGGTTGTTTCTCATCCCGTGTTCGTGCTGTTGACTGGTCGGTCTCTCATCACTGTAGTTCTGTACTTCTCTTTCAACCTATTTTTTCAGTCTGTTTCTCCAATTCATAAAGCCCATTTTGAATTCTCTTCCTGTCCTCTGATTGCCCCGCTGTCCCTCTCACCTTGGCAGTATCCGCAGAGTCGGTAAGAATCATTTTCAATCCATCAACCCCAAATTATTGAAAATAAGGAATATGACTGGATACACAACATAAAGCTCTGCAGAGCCATGCGTGAAGTTTCTTGCCCGTTTTACACCATTAACTATTCAGAGTATGATTTTCCAACATACTTTGTACTCACTGAGTGTTAGATTCATGCAGACCATATTTCCTTAGCCTGACAGGTACTGTGAAAGGCTTACTAAAGTCAACACAATACCTGCCATTTCATCCCTATCCACAGCATCTGTTATCCTGTTACCGAAGAACATCAGAATGATTTCACACGGTTTGTTCTTGACAAACCCATGCTGCCTGCTACTCATCTCCTTGTTATTTTCTGCTGCTTATAGATAATGTCTGTAGGGAAATATTTTTCCAAGAATAAAAGTTTATCTGACTGCTATGCAGTTCGCTGGTTTTTCCCCCCCTTTCCTCCTCCAGCTCTCTCGCATTGCATCTTCTGAAGCAATCTTGTCTCCATCGTTCCTAAATAACCCCATTGACCCAGAAGTTATTTCAAGTGTCTCTTCAAGTTTGCCCACCTTGTTGGCCAAACTTTCTGAGCCAGTGCCCATCATAAAAAGTTTGTCTCACCTTTCTTTCCCTTCACCCTGATCTTTCATTTCCTACCGTTCCCTCTATTGTAAATTGACTATTTTTAGCGCTGGCCTTTCTCTGTGTGGTTCCTGCGATGGGTAACGGTGTTTCCCTTTTCTTTATTTCTTTGACTCCAGTTCCTTTCAGATCTGCCATTCAGTGTCAAGTTTCTTGTCTCCACCTTTCAATTTTCCTCTCTTTCTAATCTGCTATGGGCTGAGTGAATACTTTCTTTTAGACCATTTGCATGATCTTTAAATTACTGCGTCCTCTAATTTATGCCACATAACTGTTTGCTCTGTTGCATTATTTATTTCTCTAAAAGGTTTCAGGTGGAGTGGTTTGTGTGTACGACACACTGCAAAGCACAGCTGTGATGCGTAGTCTCCATATGCACTTACCCTCTACTTTTTCCTTTTACTTACTGTTTTGGGAAACAGCCTTTTTCACTCCATTATTTCCAGAATCATGGATGCGTGAAGGCGGTGCTCCAGGGAATGGCAGAGGTGCGAGAACTGCTGAATCACTCGTGCCCTGACATACCCTTCCTGAACGCCGCAGTGGTACAGAGCAGGACTTGGTGCTCTGGTGGTGGCTGTTACAGGGTACGTTACCCACTGGTACGTGAACAAAGGAGTTCTGCTTTCTGGTAGGGTTCCAATAGTCAGACACTCACAAACTCCTTAAAAACAAGGCGCAAAGAGAACATAAATATGCACTAGATGCTGATGTTTGCAGAGCATGGGCATAGGGGTATGTAGAGTTACGCAGTCATTCCTGGTCAGATTTATTCCAAAAACATCTGTCTGTTTTTTATATAGGTTCTCATTAACCAGCAATATATATAGGCACCATTGATGTACATTTTAAATAAATAGGTACTGCAGCAAAAATTCACCATGATCAATACTTTTTTTTTTTTTAATTTTACTGATGTACCTCTAAATGTTCAGCCGTTCCTTGCTTGACTCAGCATGTTCCTACAGCACGACCCAGAACAGTGGAAGCCAGGAGAAGACTTTCCATTGATTCACGTGTATTTGTACAGGTCCATGTAAAGCATTTAACTTCAAAACACGGGCCAACGATAGAAATGTAGGAATCTGAATATATATATAGTCCCTGCTCTGAAAGAAAGGAATGGAAATGCAGAAGAAAGATACCTAGAACTACAGAGACACCAGATACCCCACCAGGTAGTGGCTCGCAAGCACTTCCCTCTTATCTTTTGGCTCTGGGGGTAGTATACGTGCACTCTGATGTTTGAAGTAGGTTGGGTAGAATTTAACTTTTGGCTCAAGGGAGCCTTTAGTTTATTAAATATGGATGTTCTTGCTGGGGAGCGGTCGCAGGTAGAAGCACGGTTTCTCTCTGCAGCACATCACTTTTCTTGAATGTATGCATTTGGGAGAGAAAACTTGGCTCTTCTGTGCCTAGATCTTTTCTGTCTGGATCCACCTGTAAGAAATAACCACAAAAACTGTCAGATCGTAACAATTGCAGGATTTCTAAGTGTGCGGCGGTGTGATTGTAGCTGCCTTCAAATCTGTGAATTCAGCTGGCTTGTCACGAGGCTGGCCTCTCAGCAGCACTGCTAGGAGGTCTGCGTTACCTGTAATTATACAGAGAAAATTGCTCAAGTTAATGCCGCGTCTAAATGCAGTACTAACATCTGCCTGTCTTGGCAGTAAGACAGCTACCATAAATATGCGACGCAACAGGCTGTCAAATATCCTGGCTTCTGCAGTAACTTGCTCTTCTAACGAAAATTTTCCAGCTCCAGTTGCTAATCAGGCTGTGGGTGATCTTTCCGAGCTCTGAGGCTATGGGATCTGTCTCGCATCTATCAGCGTCTGTCCTGCTCTCCCTACGAGCATCCATTTCTGTCCGGGTGCTGCTGAGGAGGAATCAGACCTGCTGCTGAGGGGACTGGGGGGAGAGTGACAGTCTCATCCTAACGAAACAATCAGGTTAAGAGCTGGTTTGCATTTCTGTTCCTGCTTTTGCAGGAACCTAAAGCTGGACTGTTTCTTGCTGTGCTACAAGAAGTCCCAGGAGCAGTTTGCAGTTCTCTCTGCTTCCAGCTTTTGGTGTAGTCTAATGGAAGTGTGTTTCAGAAAACATAACTTTCAACTGCCTGACACTTCCCAATCTCTTCTATTTCTTGTCTGTAGTGCTATCAATCAAATTGTTCTTGTCAGCTAACCGGTTTTAAATCTCGTGTGGAAAAATTGTCAGTCCAAGATCATAGTGTGTAAGGACTATGCGTGACTGCTCTGTCACGCTAATTCATTCTTGGTTAAGACATGAAAATAAACTGGTAGAATACCAATTTGAAGTTTTTAGACCTTGAAATGATTTAAAATCTCTTAAAAGAAGGACTAGAGCTGAAACTTTGTCTCCGAGGCACCATTTTTAACTTAGCAGTAAGCTCTGATGGTCTTTTCTTTAAATTGCCTATTGTACAGATGCCTACAAAGAAAGTGCTTCTTTGGGACTGTTTGTGTTTAGTACCGGCATTTATTTCATTTCATGTGACAGATGACTTGGCTTCTGGATCTAGTAATCACTCGCTCATGTCCCACCGGGGCAGGTTTTTGACCTACTGAAACGCTGTGATTTGGTTTGGGAGCACAGGCTGGCTGGGCAGAGGACCGCGGCGGTGGCAGGCTCGCTCAGGAGCCCCGTGTCCCCCAAGGCCGGGTGGCTCCTGGCACACATCTGTGTGGGCTTCGTTTGGCGTTTCGGTCAGATGAGAGGAGCGGGAACACCAGGCTGCCGGGGCTCTGTTAGCGAAAGCTGACGTTTATGTTGTCCGTGCTGTTGCAGTGAGGCTGCCTGCGGGCTGCAGGACGATTTGGTTCGGACTTAAATAGTGCAGCTCCTGCGCTGCCGGTGGAACCCCGGAGATCTCGGTGTCAGCCGCCCCCACACAGCCCTCTTTGTCTGCAGGACGTGCATGCGCTGTATGCCCGTGATGTTGAATTTTTATCATTTAATTATTTTTTCCGTCATGAAATCTACTTGTGAGTTATTGATGACGTTCATGGAGATGGGGTCCCACCTGATAAAGGCCAGCTGGCTGCGTGCCGCCCGGCATGCCTTCTGCGGGTCACCTGCAGGCTTCGCTAAAGACAGTGCCACCCAATTAAGATTTAAAAGTCTGCAAGCCTTTCATATCTGTTGCGATTGATATTCCGTAATTGTGGGGTTTCTTACCAGATTTCAGGTTAAGCTTCATACATTTTTTTATTTTTTTTATTATCCTAAGGCTTTGATCGTGGGACACGCTTATGAAATCCAGAGACTTGCTGGACGAAGCTGAATGAACTCTGCTTTATTCTTCAGCATAGTCGTGCTTTTCATTCACTCACAAATAAATGCCTGATTTCTGCTTGAGGGATTTTTTTTTTTTCTTGAAAGATGGGGAAATCGAAGAATTGAATGCAACCTTACATTGTGGCAGTTCTATTTTAAGCAGATTTTCTGCTTTTTTTTTTCTTCGCAATATTATCATACAGCAGCTAAACTAATGAATATATAATTTTCTTTCCTTTCTGCTTGTCATGCCCTGCTAACATGGACATCTACAAAGGCTCAGGTTGGTGTTGCAATCTGTCTTCATCTTCTGTTATTGTTCTCATTTAGTAAAAAGGGGCTTCGATGTTGTTCATCAATCAGGTTTTTTTCCCTTCATCTCTTTAAAAGTGGATCCAACATTACTATTGCATAACAGATTCATCCAGAGAGGTGCCACATTTGTTTGTTACCACTGAAACTATCCTTCAGCTGCAGCAAAATGGGCTGTTTCAAAAACACAGGACATTGATTTATTTATATCTACTTAAATTTGCTATGCTTGCCTAGCTTTGTGACATGGAGACAGCAGAAGCTACAGCACCTACAGCTTCTGGAATCAGCAGAAAAATGCACCGAAACTCTCACTAAGGAGTTTCTGCCTTACTTTAGACGCCCATATTTGACAACATAGTAAAATGGCATTTGTTAATATCTGTCTAGATTCAGTATTTTCTTGATAGTGAAGAAACATAATTTGAAATAAAAAGCAGAGCCACAGGAACTGGCCATTTGTGATTGTATTCGCATATCCCCCATTCACACTTTAACATCTCCATTTTTTTGTGTAACTCTGAGACTAAATTGTCTTGCCTGAGTATTTCAGGTAGAAATAAATACCCAATATCTGCGCGATATCTGCAAGGTTATACTTCGTGCTGCGTTCTGCTCCTCAAAGGCTGTAGTGACAGTAAAACCTTGAGTAAAACCAGGGAGGCAGGTTCGGGGCCGGGAGCTGCGCGTTCTCCCTTATTTTCTAACGTTGAATGATGCCAACTTTTTATTTTAATCTCCAGCAAGGAGCGCTCACGCTTTACTGTATTACAACTTGGTGTTTTTAATGCCTGCACCAATCTTACAGAAAATAAAACCACTTACTGCTAGTAAATATGAATTAATAAACCTTGCTGAGCAACTTCTTAGTTCTAGAAGTGTGAGCTGTAATGACTGGGGTTTGACAGAGCTCACTTCAATTAACTTTTTAAACAAGGCATTTTCCACTTGTTGCACTTAAGAATTTGAAATACAGCGGTGTCGGTCTTCACATATTTAATCATCCATTAGAAGAAAATAAGGGATTTACTAGGAGCATTTTGTAAAGTCCAGCAAAAGACTAGATACAGTAAAAGCATCTAAATTCCATGGTGAGGGAAAGTGGAGCATCCAGATGTCTTTATAGCAAGAATACTCTGCTGCTTTCCTAATTTCTCCTCTTTTCCTTGTCCTCATTTTACAGCCAGAATTTTACAGTGCTGCTTTTTTTGATGGCTTCATCCTGAAATGTCTTTATCTGAACTTTTCAGTATCTGATTTTAAGCTGAGATGTCATTCCGCTTAGTGCAAGAAATAGGGCATTTCCAGATTCAGTCCCCTGCTCCCTGAGGGCTCCCTCGCCAGCCTCTAATAAATGCCTCAACTCTTCATCCTCAGTTTTCTCATGTGTAAATTAGGATTAAAGTTGAGCGGTTTTGAGGGTCGGGCTATAAATAGATAATCAAGAGCTGGGGAAACTTCAGAGGATTCATAGTTGTTTTTACCTTTCCTACTCAGTGAAAACCATTTTTCAGCAGTGTTTTTGAAGGCTGGCACCATGGCTAGTCCCTTAGAGTAACGATGAAGGGTCTGTTTCTGTAGGGGCTTCCATACTGCCCGCAGGGCAGAGACTGGGAATTGATAGGTCTTTCTGTCTATGCTATAGTAATTATTGCCCTGACTCTTCATTCGTATTTTGTACTTGGAATAAAATTGATCCCATCCTTTTGCCAGCTACAAAGTTCTAGGCAGGGCTAGGTTTTCTATAAACTTGGTTCAATGCCAGTGAAGGCTTTTCATAACCTTAGCGAAGCTCTAATTGATTTTCTTTTTTCCATACCACAAAGGAGGTAAAAAACACTAACTCCTTTGATTTGGGTGAAAATGAAAACTAAAAGTGCTGAATTTGCTTCACGAATATTTGTGCAGGTATCTGCTAGAGGCATAAAAAATTCAGGAATTCCGATAATTTCAGAAGTCTTGCCACATACTGACCTGTTCAAACTTTTGTGCTGTAAGTCATTCTTGAGCAATATTTTTTTAGTTTTGGTGGCTGCTTGCAGCATCCAAATAACTAAAGACAAGTATTCATCAGTGAAACAGCTGCTTTGCAAAATCCAAATTGCTTGAAAATTAATTGTTCGATCAGTTTTAATACTGGTGAGCGGTTAGCATATTTCTGGCGATTGTGATCAATATATAAACTAGCATGAAATAAAATCAATTTTATTTTAAAGAGAACTATTTAATGTTGAAATTTTAATGAGGTCATTTCTGTGATGTAGTGTTTGTTAATGTGCGAGTACTTGTCCTTCAGATATAGAGTTAATTCAGTAAAGCTTTTAAATGCGTGCTTAGATCTGCCAAATCAAACATGCACTTAAGTAATTAACAAAGTGAGTACTCCATTTTGAATTCAGTTTTAAAGAATTAAATAAAAGAAACTCATTATTAGAAATTATCTGTTTCGGATTAAATGGAATGCGAGGGCAGTATTAGAGCATTATAAAAATTACTCAGTTAATGTACGGGCACCTTACAACCAAAAAAGAGATGTGGATGAACTAGATGGAGTCAACATAGAAGTCAAATTTGCAGGTAGTTCCAATGGATGGACATCTTTGGAGCTGTATTTCCCACCATGCTCCGGATCCATTCGTGTCAGGCTGGTTGCAAGAGGAGTGCTGGCTGTGGTCCAGATTTCACGAAGTGGTGGCCGTAAGCTGTAAGAGGAGGAGAGGGCCACTTTTAGACGGTGACATCCTTCTGCTGCCTCCTCTTGCAGCCTGGATATGCAGGGAACGTAAAAGTGGGTACGCAAAAGGTATTAAAAGTGAGCAAATTGCTGGCCAGTCTCAGGAGGAGTGGTTTTAATATCTGCGCATGAATTTCCTTACCAGCGAGTGTCTTTGCAAACTAGAGCAAATCAGCTCTCTTTCCTACGCAAGTTCTTTTCTAGCTTTAGTGTTATTCATGGTGGTGTCCATAGTTTAAAAGTAGGTTGTTATTTCTTCGGTTCTGGCTGTTTCAATGTATTAGGTCTAATGTAACCTTGGTATCAGGGCAGCGATGTGAAATGAACTTATGTTAGCAATGAATTTAGCCCATTTTTATTAGAAATGAATAGCGCAGAGGTTGTCCTCAGGGTCTCAGGCAACTGCTACAGTGATCAGTTTGGTTGTTCTAATATAATAAGCAGATATTGACTTTAGTTGAGGTGAACACCAAGATTTACTGTCTTGAAAGCTAAAATATTGACTGAGGGAAAACCAGAGTCAATACTTACCTTGAGGGACAATAAATCTTGATGTTCACTGAAATATGAAGTCACTATGATTTATGATTTTCAGAAACGTTGAACCTCGTTCTAGTTTACTCTGCAGGTGCTCATCAGAAAAGCTACCTGAAGTATAGGTATGAATTTCTTTTAATGAATCACATCAGTTGAGCAAGTGTTCTTGTTTCTATATGTCCTTTGCAAGGTCAGTATTATTCCTGACCTACATTTAAATAAGTTACAGAACATTATAAATCATACCAAAGCTCTCTGGTGGTTAGATATTTGGACTTTTCATTAAAATGCAAGTATCAGCTATTAAAAGAGAAAATAAATAGATTAATGTTTGTATATCTTGTTGAAGTAACTGTCGACGTCAAGACACTTTAGCAAGGACTCAGGGTTTGCTTTGGAGTGAATGGGAACTTGCTTCTTTTATTAGGACAAGCCGATAGCAGTTTGTCTCTTAAAAAGTGGCTTTTGTCCTTCTTCCTTTTAATTTATTTAGAACTGTGCCCATCAAGTTGATTTTAGGATTCAGATGTTAATGTATTCCAGGTTAATTGTGAGTACAAAGAGGGATACAGTGGTCCTATGAAAGTCAGCAGCAAAACTCCCATTGACTTCAGTCAGGCATCATTTCACCCCTTGGTTCATTGAGCCCAAAACCCAGCATGAGAATATGAATAAAAATCGAGGAAAGCAATTAATTTCCTAAAATGCTAAAAGTATTTTGATTGTATTTATTTCTTGAAAGGGTTAAAGGCAAGGCACTGAAGGATGGAGCCAGCCTGGTCCCCTGGGCACTGAGCTCTGCAGCTCCGCAGAGGTCGGGTGCCTGCAGCTTCCAGCATCTTTCTCCCCCCTGAGCAGTGCAGAACAACGGGCCCCTGTGCCCACCGCATGGTCTTCATTTAGTTTCTGTCCTTCAGGAGATGGACTGTGGTAGTACAGCTCCGTACGTGTGTTGGGTGGCTCGGTCTGAAGGTTTTTGTAAATGCACTGTCAGAGTGGGTTTGCATAAGTTTGGGGAAGAGTGATCATTAAGCAGATTATTTTCAAAGAAACTGTTGTCTTTGTGCTTGGGAAGAGAAGTGGCGTAGCTGGACAAGAGACTTCTGTATCTGCAGCAGAGATAGCAGATGGCAAATGTGATGTGGGCTAGGATACTGGGACTGTGTCTAATTTGAAGCTTGGACACACTCTACGTTGCAGCCAGGGATCTGTGGGAGCACATCCCAGCCCTCTCCCAGCTGAGGCACTTTGGGTCCCTGGGTTGGGTGAGGAGTGAGGACACCACATCCCATCCCAGCCTCTGTTCAGGGTCGGGACAGGGTGCTCCCACGGAGCCGGGAGGTGAGAAGTGCTCCCAGGTCCCCCGGTCAGTGGGACCCAAAGAACAGCAAGGCTTAGCCAAAATCCTTTGAAAATGCAAAATCAAAAGCATCATCTGTTTGACCTTGTTAAGTACCACAGCTGTTAGCAAAAGATAGGAGTGAAAGGCTTTAAGGCTTTTTTTTTTTTTTTAAATACAAGAAAAGAGGAATTGGAAGTGACTGAAAACAAATGATGGCAAGCCAGGAGAGAGAAACAGGAGGAAAACATTGTTCTGTGGAGGAAAGGAACACATGCCATGTCACCGTGTTTTTTTAAATATAGAGAGTCACACGTTACATTCACAGCTTCCAAAATGCATACCCACAGAGTTGCACCAGTGAAAATCTTGCATCTCTTTACGAGTCTCATTTAGAAGGTGTAACGGAGTCTACCGATACACGTTGTAACTTGCTCTGAAGAAACCTGTCCCTCCCAATGACGCTTGCTGGTTATTGACACCTTCCCGCTGTCTCAGAGGTACTACTGGAGATGGCATTGCTCGGCGCTGACGCAGGGCAGAGAAGAGGGGTTGTTCACAGATGGTGAACACAGTGGTATCAGCGCAATAACTTAGTAAAACGGGTTGTTTGTAACAATTATATTTCATGTTTTCGGTGGCGAGTGTAACCTGGAATCCTGACTGAATTGGAAGTACCGAGCGGGTCAGCAGCAGACCACCCGTGGAAGGCACAGCCCACAGGAGCTGTGGGGTCTGAACCGGGTAGTAAAGTACCGCAGGGATCGTGCGACCGGTGCTGCGTGTCCTCCTCCACGTGCTGAGAGTGGGATGTCTGTCAGAGGATGCGACCGGTGCTGCGTGTCCTCCTCCACGCGCTGAGAGTGGGAGAGCTGATGGGGCTTCACGTGTAATCGTACCGGCTTGACACGATCAGGCAGCAGAATACAAATGCTGTATTAATGGCTGTATTATTGTGATCCTGCCTGCTCCTGAAAGAGTGCATCTGAAGTATCACTTCACATCACATATATTTGTGTCACTGCATATGGGATCTCTGTTTTGTCCTCACACGTTTCCTCTGATAGATTTTCGTTCACGTGGCATCCCAGCCCTGCCCAAACCCTGCTGGTTTTCTTACACAGGAGTCACATCAGCTAAATGCCGCAGGAGGTTTTGGCCACCAAAACGCAGTTCTGGTAAATTCCTGGCCTAACCTCTAGTGCTATCCGCAGGTGGGCTTTGCTGGTTCGGAGAGGTCTGAGGTTTCACAGATTTTAACGCAGAGCGACGAGAGGTCACTGGGACAATGAGCCGGGATTTCCAAGCTCTTCGTCTGGCCCAAGCGAGGAGCAGAGGCTGCTCGCTGCAGACGGCGGGGTGAGTGCTGAAAGGCTGGCAAGTGCTCACGTCGTGACCTGCAGGATTCACAGCGATATCCTCTAACCCTGAGGAAGAGTTATTAATTAGAGGAAGGAAAAGACTCTTAAATCCCTAAAGCCACAGTTTGTGCTGCGCCTGCCCCAGCTGCCCCGCTGTGCTTGTGGAGGGGTGCAGGCAGCACCCGTGCCGTCACCTCCCGGCCTCTCCCAACCTCATCTTTCTCTCCAAAAGTCTAACGAGCAGGAACAGGCACCCACCCAGCTCTTAATAAACTTAGTAATAAATAAGTTTTACCTCCCTTAACACTGCCCAGTGAGACATCTGCTCCCCGGGCTGCGCGTTCCCTGCCTGCCTTCTTGCGAAGTTTGGTGCTTTGCTCTCTCTGGGTTTTGCCTCCCCTCTGTGACGAGGGAGACTCTGATCATGCCTAAAGCACACCTTTCCCTCTTCAACTAATCGTCTCCTGCAAACGGCAGTATGTTTTGTCAGACAACATAGCCAGAGCATGTTTTTTTTTTCCCCTTCCCCCCCGTGGAGCAGGAAAACTAATAAATACTCCCTGTCTCTACATCCATCTCCTGGCTGTCTTTGGGGAACATGAAGGCTTCGCAGTGTCTAAAGAGGGATTGTTATTCTCCCCAGCGTGCGCGGGGAAACGTCTGCAGAAGTCAGTAACTCTCTCAAGGTGACAGGCTGGCCAGGGCAGGACGGTGGCTTCGCGCCGGGCTCGGTGTGCTGCCGCGTCCCCCCGTGCTTGCGGGCTCCCCGCTTGCTGGTGCTGGGCACAGGTCCTGCTCAACAGGCACTCTGTGCACTCTCGAGAGCACTCTTTGCTCTTGTGTACACCAGTTCATGTTAATGAGCATGGCTGCACAGCTAATCAGGGGCACTTCTGGTGCCACTTGCTCAGCCTAGGAAACTTAGCCTCTATATGCACTTTATACAATATATAGGTACCTATATATCATATGATTAGGCCAAATACCACCGCCTCAGCGTGCGGAAATCATTAGTCCATATCGAGTGACTGCAGTGCGCTGTGATCTTTCAAAGAACTTTGTGCAGGCCCAGCGAAAGCTGGAACCGCCGCACACCGCCTGCGCTCCCCCAAAAGGCTGTGGGGTGACCCCACTCGCTTGTGCAAAAAGGTTGTTGTACCAAATGTTATCGCTGTGCGTGTTCCAGCCCTGCCGTAGTATCCCTAATAAATTTTGCACGTTCTCTCGTGTTACTTGTGCACAGACTGTGAAAAAGGATTTGTGCTTAATAATATGTAGGAAAAATCGTACTACTGCCTTTGCCCCCTTCGTTCCCCTCCCTTCCCCCTTCCCCTGCGCAAAACGTGATGCTCTTACTAGTTCATCCCCCACCAGTCCCGGCTTCTATTGCCCTCTCCCCTTTCTTTGCTCCTTCACGTATTTTGCACTTTTTAGCCTATCTTACTCTCCTCTCTGCTAAACCTATGCACAACATTTCTAAAGACCCACAGTTAAAATTAGTTTCTGACATTTGCTGTTCCTGCGGGGTTTTCTTCAGCAAGTTATCTTCTTTTCATTTGATGTGAAGGTAATTTTCTGATGGGGCACCAGTTCTGTTTTCTGACTGGTATCTCAGTCTCCCTGCCCCCCACCTCCAAAATGTTCCAAATAAGGTTTCCTTATTGTTGTGGCCACAACATGCATAGTCGTAATCTGCTATTTTAAAATGAAGCTGTAAATTATTAAACCTGTGGCTGAATTTTTTTTTTTGGGGGGGGGGAGGAGGGGTGGGAGGAAGGGTACTGATTTAGTTATTTTAATGGTGAGAACCGAACAGCTCCACAGCAGCAAGGTCAAGGAGATTTTGGTGTGTGGAAGAAGAAATTTTAGGTGCGCTGTATTTTTTCAGGGCAGCGCATTGTGCTTCATACTACACAACAGAGAACACTGTATCTTCAAATCAGCTTCTGCAGACAAAGCGGATTCAAAATAAAAAGCTTTTGTTCATTACTGTAATAGAACTGTTGATGCATTCATTTGCTTAAACCTAAAAATCTGCTAAAGTACTATCTCTCAGTGTGCTGCTTCTAACAACCTGAATATCCAGCACCTTTTAAAAATGTTTATCAAGCTTGAACTGTTGATGCATTCATTTGCTTAAACCTAAAAATCGGCTAAAGTACTATCTCTCAGTGTGCTGCTTCTAACAACCTGAATATCCAGACCTTTTAAACCTAAAAATCTGCTAAAGTACTATCTCTCAGTGTGCTGCTTCTAACAACCTGAATCCAGCACCTTTTTTAAAAATGTTTATCAAGCTTTTGGCTGTATTTTTCTTTTAAAAATGTTTAACAAGCTTTTGGCTGTATTTTTCTCTCTACATAGATACCATAATTCAGGTGAAAACACGGTTGTGTTTGATGAAGAGATGTGTTAGAGAGAAGTCACTTGCAGGGGAACAAGCATTTATAGTTTTCATATATAAACATGAAATTTAGAGGACGCATGAAATTTCATTCTTTTATGGTAAATGACTTACAAAGGTATGTTGGAAGCAAAGGTAAATGAGTGCTGATTTTAAGTTTGTACCTTCTGAAACACAAAAAGATGCAGTATGTACGGTCCTGGTGAATGACGTGTGATAGATTATAGCGAGAGCAGTCTGAGCAAATGAAATTGTAATGGAGTTCCTCTTCTGGCTGCAGGAAATAGCTGTTATTTATCCTGTTTCCTAAGATGCTGCATGCATACTGCTGTTTATTATATACTTAAAAATCCGTTGGCAAGTCAATAATGAATAAACGAACTTAAAGATATTACAACACCCTTAGCATAAGGAGCGTAAGCCAGGATATTTTTCAGTGTACTCTTTCCGGGGTTCGGCTGAGGTGTTTCTGCAGAGATGCTAACCTGGATAGTTCAAATGACCGGTTTTGAATCTTTCTCCTGGCAGGTGTACGAGGCAGTCCCATGCTACAGCGAGTGCAATCAGTATTCTTGGGTAGTAGAACCGTGGTCTCCGTGCAAAATCAACAGCGAACAAAATTCCCTCCACTGTGGAGAAGGAATACAAACGAGGAGAGTCAGGTGCGTGAAGACAAAAGCACGGGTACTCCAGATTAAAAAGAGCTGATACGTACTGGCATAAAGCTGAAATATGTGGCCATCTGACAGTGAGTACGTTGCTGAGTCCAGTGTATTTCAAATGAAAAGAAACATGCATTTATGTGCAGTGGTTTACAGGAAAAGCATCTCAAGAGATGCAGCCTTGTGTTACGATCAAGACATCTTTCAGGAAGAAGGCATGATGTTTAAATTAGAATTCTTCAACCTAAATGCCATATATACATAAAGCCCCCTGAGGTGCAAAGCCTCCATATTCTGATTTGCTAACATTTTCCCCAAGTAATGGCACTGCATGCACCAGAGTGGCATTCATTATTAGCGAGTATTCATTCCCCAGGCACAGGGAAACACTGAGTTATTTCCAAATGTTCGGATGTTACTAGCAGGAGCACAAAGGTTTGTTCTTGCTGGTTGTCATTTTCTGTTTGCTCATCTGTCAGCCAATCAAAGTTAAAATCCCTCTGTCTGAAGTTTGAAATGTTTATTTAAAGTAGCTATTGAAATCTGTGAGTAATAAAAGCATGTCGTGCGTGTAGCTGGTTTTGATTTGCATTAACATGATTGATTCTACATTTTGACCAGCCGTGCTGCATATAGCTATTGTGTTACGTATAGTGTCCTATATGGGGTCGAGCAGACCTGTTGATATCCATCACTTCTGTAGTACGCTGATGACCCTCTAATGAAAATGTCTGTTTGCTGTGTAGGTGTGTGAGTACCGTTGAGGACCACGGAGGCGAGACTGTGCCCAACGCACTGTGTAATCAGGCTGAAATCCCGGATATAATGCAGAAGTGTAGCTTGTACTGTCCCAGTGAGTGTGCAGTGTCTGACTGGGGACAGTGGAGCAAGTGTCCACAGGTAGGCTCTCCTGCTTGTGTCGCTGTGGCAATGTTCCTTATGCGTCGGTCTTCTCTGTCCTTCAGCCATTTCATGAGATAGTTATTTTCTAACAAAGCAAATATTTTCTGAGGGAAGTCAGGCTTAAAGGATCCTGCCAGCATGGTTGAATCTGGAGATTTTTATATTTCTACAGAGCCTGAGCTATAGAAAATTAGTTAGTAAAACACATAGTTATCACTGTGACAGTTGCTTCCACTCATCCTTCCACTTGGTCTACGGGAGAGGACCCACACAAGTAGAGCAGGTGAAGGGACCAGTATTCTAGCTGCAGTAAGGGCTGTCTGTGTTAAGAAATATTTGCAGGGCAGAGCTCTGTGAGCGATGCACAACTGCCGTAACAACCTGCTGGTAAACCGTGGTGGTTGCACTCCTCTGGACAGGTCTTAGGCCTGAGGGAATGACAGCTCTCCCTTCCCAACAGACACTATTTCTGTCCAGCGTCTCCTCCTCCTCAAAACTTTGAGGGAAGATTTGAGGCAACAGCAACAGAAGGGCATGGCAGCAAGGTGCCTGAACAATTGGTCTTGTCACAAAATACTCAAAACTTTGTGAATTATGCAGGGATTCAAGCCACCGCCAAGTGCTCTGTGTTTTCCTAAGTGTGCAAGATGGAAAGAAACTGCAAATTCTGTCTTGTGAAAACTCTCTGGCCTCAAAGCATGTAATTGCAAACCCATTGTTTCTCCCTGTTGAAATAGGTGCCAGGTTTAATCTCAGGGGTTTTGTAATAGACTTGCTTGATGTATTTAAGTGACAAACATATATTCCTTGCCCCTGTGTTAACAGGGCCATTATCAAAAGTCTGAGTGGTTATTGGACAGGTATTTATACTACTGCTGACACAGGTAATTTCCTTCCATAATATTTTGTGTAGCGTATCAATATACTCGGTAAGAACATGTCAAATAAAATCTTGTTTCATTTCCTGCATTCACCTCCTCCTGAGCAGCATAGCTTTGATGAAGTGTAACACTCTTGCAGCCAATACAGATGCTTGGATACCTTTCAAAGTCCCACTGTGGTTGGGCTGTTTCTTTGCCATTGACTTTTTTTTTTTTTAAGAGAGAGATTTTCTTCATTTTAGCATGCAGTAAACTAATGCAGAG
Source organism: Aptenodytes forsteri (assembly GCF_000699145.1). NCBI lineage: Eukaryota > Metazoa > Chordata > Aves > Sphenisciformes > Spheniscidae > Aptenodytes > Aptenodytes forsteri. The sequence continues at coordinate 3,078,022 of NW_008794155.1, read as the reverse complement.
ATCCTCAAGGCCATTGCGTATTTTTCAGGTGCCTTGGTGGCAGTCAGTTGGTCATGAAGGACTGCTTGAAGCTTTAAGCACCCTAGTATCATTAACACACCCTGAGTTTTTCCCTGAAGACTCCTTTTTGACAATGGCGAAGCCTCTGTAGCCCACAGAAGCAGGAAAGGGATGCCCAGAGCTCGTGGGCTGCAGCATAGCTCTTGGCAGTCGCAGAGCCGAGTGCCACAGTCCCTGTGTCTCCTTGTACATCCTTTTGCCACGATAGATATTAATTCATAAATGTGAGGGCATCTGCATGCCAATGTAATTAACTGAACAATATGTTTTCACAAGCTGTTCTGCAACGCTTTGTTGTGAAACTGAGATGAGACTGTGCGGATGGAGCATGTGTTTAAATAGTTCTGTCCGGATATGAGGCAATAAACAGCTTGAAGTTTTATGGACAGATAAAACCCTCCCTTTGAAGAGGTTAGAGCAGTGCTGTCTCCCTTTTATAGCTACTCAGGCCATTTGTGTTCCTTTGGTTTGGAGAAAGGACCACACAGCACAGTCCCTCCCAGGCTGCACACGCTTAACATCTCCAAGGCAAGCGCTGGGCTTGCTGTAAGTGCAGAATGGCTGGACCATGACGGTGGTGTATCTTCAGTACGTGTGGGGGGTACTGGTGTGATGGGGCAGGGAAATGTGGTGGCCAGGAGTGAGGCATTGCCAGTACCAGGGTAATTAATGCAACCCTCCACCTCCTGAGTCGCCACTAGGGAAGGTGGTCACTGAGAATGGCCACAAGCTGGTGGACATGGTCAATGGAGTTACAAAGGCAATGGAGCCTACGGAGGATCCCGTTTCATCTTTAAGGGAAGAGCTACGTGTGGTCAGTTGAGTAGCTCCACTGGTGGCAAGTGAGAGCTTGGGTCTGGACCTTGCATGGAGACCCTACATATAGACACCCAAATATAGGAGTCTGCATCTGGAGCTGAATCTCTTATTAAGTCTTTTGGTCAGACCTGTTGTGCCTCCAGCCTGCTTGAAGTGTCTTCCCACGGAGCCCAAAAACATATCAGTACGTTTGCGTGTGTAGAACCTCTTGCTCATTAGGACTGTCTATTTAAATGTGTTTGAAGGAATTTTGCTCAATGGCTGGTATACTTATGCATGGTTTCTGATTCATGCCAAACTGGAGGTAAATGCCTGTCTTCTGAGGATGTATAAAATGCTTTTTGAACAGTCACTGAAAATCCATTTTCTACGTATGGCTTCTTTCTTTTCCCCAAGTAATCCAAAAAATTTGAAGGATCACATCATATTGAAATGAAAAAGCAAAACTGTACATCCTGGCTGCTCTTTTTCAAGCACATTTACATTTCATAGCAAAACAGTTGGCACACGTTTAATTGTAGCACTCTTGTGAGGCAGCTGCCAAAGAGCATTCCGGGAAATCTTCCTGTATCTCTGGTCATGTTTGGCTTGCTGGAGATAAAGAGGATTTATGAAACTTGACAAATTCTAGTTTGTAAGAAATGAGCAACCACAATTTCACCCTCATCTTTGCCTGAGTATCTCTTTGACTTGAGATATTTACCAAAGATTTTGGTCAGGTGAGAATTCTTTTCCAGTCGCTTTGGTGTTCTGCTCATGTTGTATAGTGTTGATAATAAATTTATCCTGATAGCGGAATAACTAACTCTTATCAGCTGAATATAAAAAGGCCTTTTAGATTATCCAGTTTACCTTTTGTCAATATGTCATTGAACTCTGGATACTTTCTAGGGTATTACTTGGTTTTATCTTGTAGCAATACTCTTCCCATGTGAATTTTCCACTTTCAGGAGAGTAAATGGTCTTGAATCATGTTGCAGTCAATGAGTCATAAAGGTGGCGGCTGCTTTGTCAATAGGAAGTACATTCTTCAATACTTCTTTCTGCTAAAACATTGTATTTGTTCTAACTTTTTTGGCCGCATTTCCCTTTTACTTTTGAATATTTATGTTTTTAGGGTGGCCTTTAGTAATTTCAGATGCTCCCACAATTCTTTTATGTGTATTTTCCAACTGAATTGCAATTTTTGCATCTTGATTATAGTGCTATTTAACACTGCTACACAAAGCTAAATTTTAATATTTCCTCTAATGGCACTTTGCCATGACCCAGAAATGCAGCCGTCTGAAATGTAATACTTTGAGGTTACTTTTGAGTTTTTGTCTCTTTACTGGATTCAAGAAACTCATAAGTACTGATTTAAAGCTTCCCTATTATTCTCACATTCTCTATTGTGAGAAGTAAATTCAAAATGGTTTTCTCTCTGATTGAAAACTATTTTTTGACTCATAAAGTTTTCTTCTTTGTCGTTACGTAACATCCACGTAACTTAAATATCAAGGCTTTAAAGCCATTTAAAATAACAGTTTGAAAAAAAAAATCATGAGCAAATTAGATTGACTTGCATTTTGCTTTAGAGATTTCGTGTTCGTTCCAGCTACAATAGCGTGTTCAGTCAGACATCATTACTTGATTGCTCAAAGACCTGGCTAAACAATCTGGAAACCAAAATCCTATCATCTCTCTTACATATTCAGCGATCGAATAACATGCACTACCTGCGGTGTCTCGACTTTGTATTCATCTGACTTGGAAATGCAATTAATTGACTTCAGTTGAATTCATCAGAGCAGTCTTAAAAAGAGTTAATATGCGAGTTGTGCTACAAGTCCCTGAAATAATCACCTCAAATTTATGTTGTTAGCTCTCTGCTGCTGTGTCCATAGCTGTTGCAGCCCCTGTAGCCGATCGGAGTGGCCTCCTTGTTTGCCTCAGCTGTTGGCATTTCTAGCAGCTAATTTTGAGAGGTCTGAAATTAGTTAATTATAGGAGGTTATGTGTCTAGTGAGTGAGAACAGCTGTCTCTCTTTCAGCGAGCATTTTCCTCACAGATCAATAGCTATATACAATGCTCAGGACTTGTGACAATTGAGTTGTTATTCTCTTGAATCTGAGGGGGTGTGTGTAATATTGCAATAACCATATTAAGAGTGGCACCAGGCAATACCTCCGACTCTCAGGTTTTGCAGTGACTTTCATCATAGATGCGAGTCGGAGTCATTATGGTTTGGAAATGCTTTCCCTCCCGAGCCAACTGGAAGAGGAATTGTGGACTCGTGTAGACGTTGGGACTCACTGAAGTCTTCATCACGACTAGTACCTTTATACGTAAGTTTGGCAGAGGACCTGCAGTATGGAGGCTGGATTGAAGAATGAAGCTTGCACAGCGTTGTATTTCTAACCCAAGAGATAATTTATTCAGGTCAAGCATGAGAATTATGCTGGTCCAAGGCTTTTCTGGAAGACTGTACGGTGCTCCTTATGCATAGCTGGGACTTGATTTTTTTTGGTATGGCTTTATCAAAGAGTTGGTAACTGCTGTATTTTTTTAGATTCATTGTTTTATTTTTACTTACCTTTATCAACAATCATTTTAAAAAAAGTAATGGTTATATATGGAGGGAGATAAGGTCTCAGAACCTAGATACATCTCAAAAAGAAAATTTATGCAAATGCATTTTCATTTCAAAAGACTGCTCATGTTATTGTAAATGGCTTGTTAAATTGTTACAAAGCATCCACATCGGCAGGAACAGTATAACGGTTCATTGCACTGTTAAGAAGAGTCAAATCCTGTTGCTGCCAACGCATTTACCTTAGTTTGAGGTTGTATGTTTCCTTATGAATAGCCAGTTAAATATAATGTGGCCAGCTGTTTATAGTGCAGTGTGCATTATACAAGCTGTTTGATAAATTAAACAGCTTAAAGGGCTCTCTAATGGGTTACAACCTTAATAATGCATGTGAAAGCCTAGATCAATGGACGGCTTTTAAAATCCATCACAAAGAAGGTCTAATAGTGTATATTAACATGTGATATGTTAACAGTTCTTACTCTGGAACTTAGCATTCATAACGGTCCAGTTTTATTTTATTTCATGTCCTTCTCTTCCAGAACAAACTTTCTGTGCGTTGGCTGTTCTGTTATTGTCTGGAGCAAAGGCTGGGTACATCCTTCGTGTATGCTTGTGTCCCTCTCTTTTTATGTTAACTTAAAATAGTGACAAGCGGTCATGGTGGAAAAATGTGATTGGCTAAAAGAAATATTAAAAAGTGCAGTAGTTAATAGTGCCAAGAATTCCTCCATAGAATCAAGATGATGGCTTTTATAATTTCTAAATCATCTTTTGGGAAAAACTCCGATTCATTCCTACCTTAACATTTTATGTACCTCTCATTGCTTCAGAATATTTTGTTTCTGTAGTGGTTTATATAATCTGGCCTATAGATCCCTGTCTCTAGCTCAACTTTTTCACACGTCATAGAAAAGGATAATGGAAATGGTGAGATTTAATACAATAAGGTAGGCTGAGACAGTATAGTTGTACACGTAAAGAAACTTATTATGTCTGTGTATGAAGTCCTATTGCTGTAGGCTATTAATGTGCGACCTGAGTTAGGTCCCCGTTGTTATTTCCATCCAGAAATTAATTCCATTCCTATCACCGATACCAAAGGAAGCACATGCCTGAATTACACACCCTGCTGCTTACAGTCATCAAGGAGGAATCTGGACTAAATCCAAGAAACAACATAGTCTGTAAAACTTAACTGCCAAACTGAGTTGGCACCTAACCTTGAAGGTACATAGAGTTCTCCAGGCCTCTGACCCTCTACCTCTGTGCATCACAGCTACCTCCATTTCTTAGGACTTGTTTCCCCTCTTATATTTATGGCCAATCGACACCCATATTCATCGTCCTTCTTTGATCCATAAATCTTTCATCTATTGCTAGCCTGGGTGGTGGCAGAAGTGGGTTTCAGTTGTCCAGAACAGAAGCAGAAATTGGGCAAAGGTTTTCCACTTGCTAAGCAGGTGCTAAACTCTGATGGTCTCCAGGCTGCAGCAAGAATTACTTGTCCCTCCTGGTAGCACCAGCCCTCTGGCAGATCAGAGCCTCAGTTTCCTGAAAAGATCAGGTGAAGGTGCTGAGTCTCCAGAGTTGCTCTCATTGCAGTTCGCTGGAGATGTCCCTGGAGCCAAGACCCAAGCGGGAGGCTGAATTTCACCCCACCTTCTTTTTCGCGTTCCTCTACATGAGGTCTGTGCAAGAGTTGCTCGATCTGGTCCCCGGCACGGATCAGCGAGGTCTGTGCATGCGGAGAGCTTCAGCACCTGCACCGGGTTCTGCATTGCGCTCGGTTCAAGCATCTCCTGGCTTTGACACTGCCCAAATCTATCTTAATAAATCATTGCAATCTAAGTCTATCACCTTGGCTTTCAATTTCTGCGTAAGGATATTTGCTGTTATGCCCAATTCTACCCCATTGTTACATGCCAAATTCTCCAACTATGGAAACTGGTTACGGGATTTATAACCACAGGCATAAAAGTAAGTAGCATGACCATAAAGAGGTGATCTCAAAAATACAAGTCAAAGTTAAACTCCCACTACTGAATGCTTCCGTTGTATGTACCAGCCTTTCTCTTAACAGTGTTGTTGGCTGCACCTTTTCCTCTTTCCTTGTGCTTCCACTGTAGAATAAGTGTTGGCTAATGCTGAGCATGAGCCAGTTGTGATTACCGTACAGGAGGTAATGGCTGACTTAATGTAAAAATAATGAAAAAAAAGCTTAATCTGTCATCAGTGAAAGTAGTAGTTATTAACAGAACAGTAGGAAGTAAAATAATGTCTTTGAAAGTGTAGCATCCACTTAGTGGGAAGAGAGGAGCTGTAAATGAAGATATCGGTAAAGGATTGCTGAATCACAGTGGGTTTTATTTATTTAAAACCCCCAAAATTATAGAGCTTGTGATAAGAAATTTGGATTCCTAGTGGGGTAGAGCAGATCCAGTCTTGATCCACGTATCTGAATGGCACCTTCACTATTTCGTATGGAAGAGTCAAGTTGTTTTTGTAATTTTCTTCATTTGTGAGAATAGTCAGAATCAACCTCTTCCATAATCTTGCCCAAATCTTAATTAATTCTGTGATAATTTCTTACTTTAATTACTCAAGTAATACTTCTTTCTTTTGCTGCCTTTTCTATGATATTACTGACTGCTATTTCTGTCCTACTTCCTAAAAATGTAATTTGCCATTGATGGTGATTGGGTTTTTCTTTCAGTATTTTTTAAGATCCAAATTCAGGACTAGATACAGACCATTGGTAGTGATGGCAGTGGTGACAATGGTGACATAATATCTTCCTCCTGCTATGCAGCTTACACACTTCTCTCCATTATTGCTTGTTAATACCCTCAGCATCTCCCCACTGGAAACAATTCCTCTTCTTTAACTTTCACCGTTCACATCCCCTGATGACTTTGAGTCTGCCAAGCCATTCCTCATCCTTTGCCGTGTCGTAAATATTTAATTTTTCCAGCCTGGGATTTTGGAGGGGTCCTGCAGGAGTTGTGCACCCAAGCCCATTGAGTTTCCAGGGTAGCTGGATACTCAGCTCAGTCTTGCTCCTTTGAAAATCCCAGCTTTCATCTTTTTTCTTTGCAAGTCATTCCCTCCTGCCGCTTATTCAGTTCCATATATATTTGGCTCAATTTTTTACATCGTTAACTTGAAAGAGTAAGGCCAGAAAATCAATTATAAAACTAAATTGACTTATCAATTGACATAAAGAGAAATTCAACAAATAATATTACAGGATATTAGTTACAGTTTGCCGACTTTGAATTTTTGCGTGTTTCCCATGTACTCAGCTTGATTAAATGAACACTTCTCCTACGGAGATTCTTTATTATTCAGAACTAGTAAAAGTGGGGAGCTTATCGCATCAGCTCTGGCTTCTGAACAACATGGCTCATCAGCACAGTGAGAATGCCAGCCTCAGAGCTGCGGTAAACTGGCCGTTTATTTGGATCCTGGCAAACACAAGATAGACTTTGACGTGTTTGAGTCACGGCTGTTAAACTGGTCTGCTGCCCACCGGGAGGACGTCTGAGGAGGAGAACGGTCCTGCTAGCCAGGAAACCTGGGTGGCTGTATGACAGCGTGTGCAGCGCTGAGCTGAGTCAGTGCCCTGTAATGGAGCACAATGGGGTGCACGCTAGATGGGGGGAAAAATACTGTTTTATTAAAAGAAGTTACTTACCTACAAATGATGCATATTTTCTGTCTGCAGGTTCTTATTTTGAAGGGAGCAAAAGCAGGTATTTCTGAGATGGCACAGGCATAACTTCTTTCACAGCATTCATTGATTTTTTTTTTTTTTCCCCTTTGGTAACATAATGCAGGGAAACATTAATTAGGAGTAGCTACTGAGATACCTTCTTCGATATTTTTTTTGTTTGTTTTATTTGTTTTGTTTTATTGGCAAATGATTTAAGTTACTAGTGTTAGTTGTTAGGATGAACAATCGGGTTACTTGTGGAAAAGGCAGTAAAGTATTAGTAAACACTTAGCCTAGGTTTAATTTTCAGATAATTAAGAGCAATTGGTTATTTTAGATGACCATAGATATTCGAATAAGATTACCATTTAAAATGATTTGACAAGGTGTGTGTCAGCAATAAGAACGTAATAGAATTTCCTTCACATAGTGTAAGCATGAGGAAGATAGGACCTGACAAGGTATTTTAAGACCGGACCGGACTTTTTTCCTATTTGTCCTGATATTTATTCTGTTTAGTTATGCTATCATCTGTGCAACTAATCCAGTTTACAGCAGTCTGAGATCTAGATTTATGCTGCAATGCCATTATGTTTCTCTTTAATATTCACAGTACAGGAATTATCCATATTTTCACCCATGGAGGGTTCAGTGTTTGCAGGCAGTTCGTTGCATGATAATAAGCCTGTGATTTTAAACTGTTAGTTATTTTTTGTAATTAAAGTACTCTCTAGAAAAGTCATGTTTTAAATTCCCAAGCATTTCTGAAAATGTATTTCTACATGCACTGGTTTTTTGGTTTTCTTTGCTGTTCTTGAGCAATTTTTAGTGCTATTGAGAGACTGTTAGGAATTAAATAGGTCATCTTGTTCAGTAAATGGCTGTGAATACCTTTAATAGGGATTTATTTCCATTAGGTTTGCTGCGGCCACTTCCACGCACCCATTCCCGCTGTACTGGATTGCAGGAAAACTCTGCTGAGTTTCAGCGCGTCAGAGCCCCTACCCTTGGGGCTGCTTTTCTGCCCCAGCCTTGCAGCCTAAATGGCTATTACGTATTCCAGTAATCACCCTGGCTTCAGAATAAGCTTTTTTAGACTTTTTTGTGATTTCACTTAACGAGACAAAGCAGCAATCCTTAGTGCTCTTCACCACTGATTAGCCTTGCCCGGTGTCACAGGCATTTAATCTTTGGCGCTGCGATTCCTTCCTCCTGAAATAGTTCCCCTTGGCATGAGACATGGATGGGACAGTCATGCCAGGGCAATGGCATGGCCCAGCCAGTGCTTATGCTATATCCCCAAATTAAGTAAACCACGGGAAAAACTTAGGAAATGCGTGGCAGAGCCGGGTGACACCTCCGTGTGACATCCAAAGAGAAGGGCTCTCTGCAGAGGAGGGGTAAGCAGGAGGCTGCAGGAGGGGATTTGTGGGGATGAGCAGATGCTTTCCTCTACGTAAAGGGGATTTTTCCTGGAAGGCAGAAAACATTCAGTCACTATTGCGAAGTCTGCAGCTGAAATGGAAAGCAAAACAGCCCCATGCCAGAGTGCTAAGAGAGTGAGGATGGGGGACTGCTAAAACCAAACAATTTTTGTGCCTGTGATGTACAAACACAAATGAAAACCGGCCTCAGTTGGTTGATATTCGCATGAAAATGTAAACAAGCAAATCCTGGTTTATAGGCAGTTGGCCATCAGTATTTGTATCACATACTTCAAAAAGTCACCCTGTCTTCTTGTCAGCATCATAGCTGATACGTAATTACAAATGTCCTTCCTAGAAATGAAAGCTTTGCTGTAACCTCACTTACTACTTAAAAATGCATTAATTGTGCCAGAAATCCTGTCCCATTTTTCAGTACTGTGGCATTTTACTAGAAATCTTGGGAAGAGGTGGAGAGTAGAGCACAGCAAAATGGCACGGTCTTTATCTCGTTGTCCCCAAGGATCCTTACAAAAAGTTACGGAAATAAATAGTATAGGAGTGCCTAAAACAGCCAAATCAGGGTGGGCAAAAGATGACTTTTAGTAATATTGGATTCTTACCTTTGAACCACATTTCTTTTCCTTCATACGCTTTTAAGTATCTAGAACAGGAGCGTGATTGTACCGTACCTCGGCATGGCCGTGGGTGTGCATGTAGCAACCCCAGGCGGTCGGTGTCTGTACGATTTACTAGGGTCTCTGGTACTGTCCATCACTTTTGTATACAGGTGTGTGATCCGAATGTTATGCAAACCCGGACTCGACAAGTGCTAAGGTCTTCTATCAATACAAAGCCCTGCCCTGAAGATTCACAAATGAAGCCATGTATTCTTAACCAGAATTGCTTCCAATATCAGTACAATCTAACAGGTAGGTATACCTTTCCAATATACTCTTAGCAGGAAGTGACACCAATTACAGCATACATTAAATTGATGTTCTGCTTTTCCAAATATCTTTGCATAAAAGATTCGGCTCCTTAAAGGCTTCCTCCAGTTGTGTTTTCAGTTATATTTGCTTGTGGTGTTGGTTAAAGCCTTGACACTAAAAGAGTTATGTGTAGACATCACTGATTTCACTACAGTTAGTTACATGTCTTTCATTTTTTTTTTTTGTCCACAAGTTAGTGGACAAATGCACAATTTTTACTTTAAGTCGTCATTGCAGGTACGCTGGAAATAAAAGAGGTTAAATGGGATCTCTTCTTTTTGGTGGGTTATCAACAGAATTAATTACAAAATTCCACTTAAAAGAGTATCATCTGTGTGATTCCGGTGAAGCCAATAATACCAACAAAAGTCTGGTTTGAAGGCAAATATGGGTTATATGGGTGGGCATAGGATATTCAGAGCAAAATGCATTATTTAGGACCTTTAGAAGCAATTAGATCTGTTGCAAACAAACTAACAAAAAAAAAAAAAAGGAAAAATTCCTTTTGTTTTGACCAACTCGGATAAATGAGAAAGGCAGAGAGAGGAGAGGAGATCTAAGAGGAGTTTGGGGGCTGATGGGAGGGGAGAACAAAGCAGGAGAAAATGTTATATCTGAATATAAACTCATCCTGTTTGAAATAAAAGCCCTAGAAACACCCAGGCAGCAGGACGATGCCTTTTTTATCATCACATTTCAGAAATGCAGAACATTTATGTGTTCATGTTTATCAGAGGTGGAAGACACAAAGTAATAGGTTTTCTTCTTGCATGCTTCCTATTCGTTGGTGGTGTATGGAAATTTTTGTTGTTTGTGTTATCCTTTTTTGTTTATTTTAAATGGTGTTTTAAGGCTTATTTTAGTTTAGTTGTATTCTGACCGTCACTATTTCAGACAAGTAACAAGATATGAATTTTCTTCTACTAGAAACACTGTTTTTATTTCACGAGTATTAAAGCTTAGTTTTAAATAATGGAAAGCTTTGCCTTGAGACAAGAAATAGGTTAAACCGGAGTTACCCTTCAGAAACTTCCCCAGCTACTTTATCAAAGTGAAATTTTACTTCAGATAATACAGTCTTGTAAATGCGCCAACTGCGTTGAACTGATACGCTTTATCAGCGTTTAACAGTTTTCTGTGCGCTCTGAGGTCTCGGTTTCGTTAAGGGGATATCTGAGTGCAAAGTCAGGAGTTTCTCCTCTGAGACTTGCTTGGTTTTAAGAGCAACTTTCTTTTGTGTGGGTTGTTCTTGGGTTTGGGATGCCCTGACGTGGGGGAGCACTGCGTTAGGGGAAGGTAACCCGCGTGTTGAGTAAAAAGGTGTGAAAACAGAATGACGGCCACGACCTGCTGCACTGCGTCCTTTGCTTTCTGTCTGCAGGCTGGAGCGGGTGCCAGCTGGGTGCCAATGCCACCTGCGGGCACGGAGAGCGGCGGCGTCTCCTGAGCTGCCGGCGCAGCGACGGGGCCACCGTCAGCACGCAGCTCTGCCAGCGGGTGAGGATGGCACACATGTGTGAGCGGGGCAGGGAAACGCCCAGAGGTTCATTTCGTTTCTAGAAAGCCAGTGCCTTCTGATCCGCACCAAGACACTGTCCATGGGTGGTGGATAGGCTGTGTTCAGTGCTGGGAGCACAGCAGTTGGGTGCTTTGGGGAACAAAAGCATCCCCGGGGTGTTAATGGGTGGTATCGTTCCTTGACTCAAATGGGAGGTTTTGGGGTTGGAGTAGCACGCATGGGGCACAGCTATAGACCCTGCACCATGGCTCCAACAAAGCTGGCCACCAGGGAGATTGTGCCCTACTAGAAGTTTGGGATTGTCCTTTGAAGAGTAAGACCCAAACACTGAGGGACTCGTAGATGTGAAATGCTTCAACGCTGAAACTGCTTTCACCAATTGCACCCTCGGGAAAACTCCCTGTAAGCAACAACGTTGGCATCCCACTGGAGCTGCTGCCAATTTTCGGTTTCCTGACTTGGTGCCCAGCCGTGGCAGGAGGTGGCCGGGGGGCCTGGGGAGCCTGACGCCTCTGTTTCCTTGTCATCTCACAGCTTCGCCTGGAGAAGCCCGTGCAGACGAGCAGTCGGTGCGTGGTGGGGTGCACGGTGGACTGCCAGCTCTCGGCATGGTCAGCCTGGTCGCAGTGCTCCCACACGTGTGGCGCTGGCGGTGAGTCCCCACCTGCCCTCCTGCCCCCTTCCCCCCCCCACGCCTCAGCAATGCAGTGCAGATGGGACCCCCAGTCCCAGAAGGGCTTACGCAGCCCCCGAGCAGGGGTACAGAGCACAGGGATCGCCCCGAGCTGCACCGAACCCTTCGGAGGTGATTTTTGACACTCTCGAGGTCTGGAAGAGTTGGGTTTTTTGAACAAAGCAGGCTATTTTCAAAGTACTCAAAAGTGAAAAATGCAATTTAGGAAACCAAGTGGACAGATGCCCGGAGGATTGTTTTATTAATTAATTCAAACTCTCAGAATTCAGTCATAGGAAACATTAACCCCAGAGACAGGAGGAGTACGTAGAGCTAGCGAAGAGCTGGGGAGAGTTACAGGATTCTTAAGAAATGGATAAATAACTAAATACAAATCCTCTGGTGAAGGTACTTTTAGTAACATAATTACATCCCATTGAAGAAAAAGCACTAAGACTATTTTTCATCATTTAGTATATGCCTCTGTCTCCATCTTGTATCCACAGGTCCCTTAATACATGTATGGCTCCAGTAACTTCAGCGAGGTTTTCTATAGCCAGTAATGCTAACCAGCATACAAAAAGTGAAAGGATTAGGACCTTTTTTTTTAACTTTGTATAATTTTTAAAACCCTTTGAGTATTGACATGAGGAAATGTGTTGAAGCTTTTATTCAAAATAAGCTCGTGACATTATTTCCCAGGCTTCTGATGCACATTAGATGTACAGTCTGTAAGATTCGCGAGCCATAATGCATATTTGAATCAAATTCACTTAAGGTCAAAAAGAAAAAAGCTCTTAACTTCCATAAAGTGATTCCTTCAGATGGATTTCGGAGATCAAAGCATGTTATAGGAAAAGCTTAATATTTGGATTAGTGCTGTTCGTTCTTTGCTGAGCTTTTAGCCCTTTTGTACAGTAGTGCTTTCTTAACAGAAATGAATAATTCATAGACAGTATTTTAACAACAACACACTAGGAATACTATTAATTCCAAATTTGATTTTTTCTTCAAAATCCATTTTGGAGTGTTAATGCTGATGTTGCTGAATGGACTTAAATTATTTTTTTCAGTATTCAGTCACTTACTAAAATAAACAGAGCTACATGTGCAAAAGCAAGTCGTAACTTCTTTATGGCTTTTAGCAAGCTAAAGGAGCAGCTCGTCCTGTATAATGCCTGAAGGTTTTTTTGTCCTGAGCTCTTACATTGCATAGTCTGCAAAGGGACGCAGTCGAGTAAAGGTACGTCTCATGTTCCTGATCCTGAAATGCTTATGAAAATCCTAAGACTGGTTAAAGAGCTGATGGTTCCCAATGCATGTAAGGAGCAACCAGTTACTTCATGTCCTAAATCAGAGCTGGGCTTCTGCAGAGGAAAACTGGAAACATCCGTGCCCTGTCGAAGCAAACCTCAGCTCTTCCAGGGCGTGTCCTGGCTGTAGGTGCCAAACCTCATTAAGGCTACTTGAACCACACAGTCAAGCCCAAGCTCAGCTCAGTCTATGGGTCATCTTCTGGTCCTCAAAGATCATAACTCCATTGTACTGCTAGCTAGAGAGCAGGCTCATACAGTTCAGGACATAGACGTGTACGATTTAAAAGCTGGAGATGCTGTTTTGTGAACCTTCGGCAGCTAAGCAGCTGGGAAAGTCTTAAAAATTGTATCATAAGGAAGCCAAGTTTTGCTCAGTCCTGCTCTATTGTTTGAATGGCTTTGCAGGGACCCAAGAGTCTTCTGAATCTCATCCCAAAGCAGGAGCATCAATGAAACAAAAGTACTTTGCATCCAAGTTATTCCGAACGCATGGTTTATTTTACTGCAGCCCCAGTCCTGATCTGAGTTTTGCTGCAGCAACCGTCAAGCGTGGAGCTACACCGGTATCAAACATCCGTGATGGAGGGACCTTGGCACCAGTCCTGTGGCCATGGCCTTTGTGTGGTTCCAACAGCAGAAACACTGTCATTTCAGCTTCTTCACTGAGTTCCAGTTGGTTATAAATACTATTTGATGATGGTATTAACAGAGAAGACATTAATTATGTACTCATCTACTGGTGGTACTTCATAGATGAATAGAGTGAGGGTTTCCTACCCGAAGGTTCACAGACGGCAATACCTTTGAAATCATCATGAGTTTCTCACAGGCATTTGTGAGAATAGGATGAAGCCTCCAATTAGACAGGGAAAACCAAAGGATGACAATAAATGAGCTGTGGGAATTGGCTGTAGCAAACACTGATTCGGCTTCCCTTTGCCAAACAAGTAATTGCCCGCTATTTGATGAAGCTAAAATGTAGGACTTAGGTGCACGGCTCTCAGAAATAATTCACAGCAAATGAGTTGTACACACCGTTACTGGCTCCGCTCACAATAATATTCTGCTTTTTTGGCTTTTCTTGGAAAGCATGTGAAGGGCCTGCTGAAGTACCATAAATGACTTCAAAGAGAAACATAATTTAAGTATCATTCAGATCAAAATTTAGTGTTGCTGGATTTACGTTTTCACGTGTTTCTTAACTCAAGCATCGTTGCTAACATTTTTATTCTGTTCATCTCTTCCAGTAACAGTTTGCTGTGATATATTTTAATGGATGGTACCTTTCTCTTGCTACGGTTTTATTTTATGGAACAATGCATTTAAACATGAAGTGGTGCTGCTGTGGCACTGACAGCTAATATGGTTCTGGTACACAGCAGCCAAAGGCGAATATATTGATTTTTATAAATGATGAGTAAAGTAGATCTCTCTTTCCTGCCTGCGCTGAGCCTACGGAGATGTGTAACTGATATTTTTCTGTTGCAGCTGTAGTTCTGGGCAGCATCTGTTTGGGATGCTGGCTAGGGCTTTAGGCTGACATTGGGTTATATATTAGGGTTCCTCATATCAGTTGCTGTACTGCTATGAAAAGATGTATAGTACTGCGTTAATGGATGATGCTCCCACGGCTTGAATCAAAGTTACTGGAAAGATTTTTGCTATGGATAATCCCCAGCAAATTGTATTTCCTTTGTTAAGGCAAATGAATACACGAGGATGCTGAATTTTTCTGCGTAAACGTTTTCCAATCCTGTATGATTTCTCCCAAGTTGTCTAACAGCAGTGCTAAATAGTATAAGAACACCTAAACCCGTGCTTTGCCACTTATAAAGCTGACTTCATCAGATAAACGATGGGACTTAACCTGAGTTACCCAGGGTTGAACACGCTGCTGTGCCTTGCTCAGTCCTCAGAGCCCAGAAGAGACCGTAGCGAATTGCAGAGATGTGCACCCCAACGCCAGACTGACCCGTGGGTCAGAAATGAGGGGGACGAGGATGTGCCCGACTGAAAAATTTGGTGGTTACATTTTTCACTGATTCGTCACCAATTTGGGAAAACATTTTTGGTTTTGCCTTCTGAAGAGGAAACTTCCGTGACTTTTTCTCGCTCGCTACTCAAACTCGTTAAGCTCTGGTTTGATGGTGCTGGGAGGCATTGCTGGAAGAGGGGCCACCAAAAGCTCTCCCAGAGCTGTGGCTGGTGGGACTGGCAGTGGGAAGTAGATGAAAAAGCCCCATTTATCACCAGTCCCCTTTGCTTGTGACTTGACCTAACCTGGCCTCCAGGGCTGTGTTTAAGTAACTTGATCCCTGCTCTGGTCTTGCAGTTGCTTGATAGGGTTGTGTTTTATACGCTCTGCTCACGCTCATCAAACAGATAACGACGTGTCAGTAATTTTGACTGGGATGAACTCCAGCAGGAATTTTAACCATCTTAGTTTCAGCTGCGACGCATCACTTTGTGGGGATAAAATGCAAAGAATGGCAAGATTTTTTGGGGCTAAAAAATGTTATTCTTCTGATTTGAAAATATGATCCTATGTTTCTGAGATGAAATTTTAGCTGCTGATGCAAAACAGGATTTTAAGTGACCAACATTAACAAGACTAGCCTCTTTTTTCCTCCTTTCAAAACTAATGGCAAATTTGAGGACATGAAAAGATACTTATTTTCAATTTTCAGCACACTTTCTGTCTTTATTTTCATATCATTCAACACTGCAGAGCAAACAGAGATGTGGCCAATTCATGAGGAAATTAAAGAAAAATTCATTGGGAAATTAAAGAAACACCTAGGATTGCTTTGACTCTTCCAGAGTTTGTATTGGCAGAAAAATAATTTCACATGCAGTGAGATTCTATTCTCCATAGGCAGCAAAAGATATTTAAAGGTATTTAGGTATTTAAAAAGTAAAGACGGAGAATTTGTCTGCTACTTGAGTGGTAACTGGGCACCTAGATAATGTTTATGGAGTGAGGAAAAAAAATCAGAGCTTTAAGAAACTCACTCCCGTGATTGTGCAAAGAAAGATTTCAACAAAATTTTCTTTCTTCGATGATTTATTCACAGTATAAAAAGAAAGTGATAGACTAAATGAGTCAAGCACCAGCTGACCATTGTGAATGTATTGAGTTTAAATGGTTTGGATAACCAGCTGTAGGAAAATAAAATGTAAATAAATACAGAACGGTTGTTAATTCCTCTTAAAAGGAAAATCGTGTTTTCTATTCAATGATCTTCCCATTTACATTTTGCTAGAAAGATGTTAAACAGAGTGTACGGAAGGAAATTATTTCTTTAATTAAAATAGCTTGATGAATGCTTCAGGCTTTCAAGTCCCTCCTAATGAAATCAGATCTTTTAAGCTTAGGAGATCTCCTTTTCCGTAGCTGCCGTTTCGGGAGGCCGGGCGGGGGCCGCAGAGCCCCCTGGCCCGGGTGAGCCGCCTGCCCCAGGGCATCCCGAAAACCCCACAGCCACGGGCTTCCCACGGATTCCCAAAGAGCCTTTTCCATTCCTTACCAGTTCACAGCATTCAGAAGTAATAAGAATCCGGCAAATTTGGTCCATTACTGGAGAGGAAGAAACAGCTAATTTTGGCCGGTTGGGCAGGGGAGGGCTGCGGTGGGGTTTGCCGGCAGCGGGCTGGGGGGTTGCTCTTCCCTCGCTCTGATCCCCGGTGAACTGCAGGAGTTTCTTACCTTTCCTTTCCTCTCAGCTGGTAGGATTTTTTTCCACCTCCTAATGTATCTGATTCCGTGATGGCTGAATGCACAGTCATGTGGATAAGAGCTTTTATCATCACTTCTGTTACAAACTCCCCAGGTCCAGGGGATTAGAATTGGAAAAGGAAGAAGTCTTAAAATTGGTTTAAATGGCTTTAAAAATGGAATTCAATGAGTCAGAGCAAGGGAATAGCATTGTAAAGGTAAGAGAGCTTGCTAAGGTATCCATCAGTAGCTTTTTCAGGTGTGTCTGCTTTTAATTTTTATTTGATAAAATGTTTTTGGAAACCCTGCTCCGTAGACAGTCACGATGACAGTTATTAGAGATGTACCTTAAAACCAGCTGCGGTACCGTTAATTAAAAAGTACGTGCATAAATAGCTGGGAGAAGGATCTGGCTGAATATCGCAGCCTCCCCACTTCACCGGGGTGTTTGCTTCCCCCCCGGACTCCCCCCTGCTCACGATTGCAGCTGAACGACTGCGATACAAATGGGAGTGCTCCACCGCGACACGTTATCTCTTTCCTTTTCGGCGAGTTAGGAATTACGGCTCGCATCTGTCTTGTTGCATGTGTGTGCCCTTATTACTTACTGCCTCTCAAATCCACGCCTGTTGAAAGTCAAGGCAAAAATTTTATCCCCAGCACAATCTTCTGCATCCTGTTGCATAAGGGCTTTTTTTTTTCCACTTTTCTTTTTAATTGGAGCCGGGATTCTAATTGAAACATTTTGAGTGAAAACATTCCTGGAAGTAAATGGACAGCAAAGGAGATGGAAACGGAATTGCTGTAACTTTAATGAATGTATTCAGTTTTATTATTTCAAAAGTAGTAACATAATTGCTTTTTCCATTCAGTGGCTGAAGAAGTTTTCACCAATAATAAATAGGATTTTAATGGAAATGGCAGAAGTGGTTATGGACGGTAATAGCCACTTAGAATGTTTGCAGTTTTCAAATTAGATGCACATAATTGCTCATAAAAAGAAAATTTCATTTGTTAAAAATCTCTGCAAACATATTGAATGTCTAATGTTAGAAATGATGCTGCCATAGGAATTATTTTCTTGTCATAGGTAATAATCAGGATTTAATCAAGTATTTAAATGTGTTGCATAAACAAATAATATATTTGGAAAACATACAAAACTGTGTTTAAAAACTGTGTTTGAAAACATCAGTGACTGCATTACTTAGACTTAATAATTGCATCCATATTATCCAAACTGTCTTCCCAATTAATTGCTTTTTAAACAGATTTTAGTGGTGGAAAACAAACTAGGAATAATGATAAATCACAAAGTCTGCCTTTCTTGCTTTCTCCGGGTCTCCTTCACCGTGTCCTGTCTTCTCCCCTCGCCTAGGCCAGATGGTGCGTGGGCGCTCGGTGGTCCTGCGGGCAGCGGGCGAGGGCAGACCCTGCCCGGAGCAGCTCACCCAGCACAGGAGCTGCCCGGTGAAGCCCTGCTACAGCTGGCTGCTGGGCCCGTGGTCTCCCTGCAAAGTCCAGGTACGGCTTTCTCCAGCGCTCCCCGAGGGCTCCTCGGGTTCCCCGCGGCCGGGGTCAACAACAAAAATCATCGTTACATGGCAAAATTGATTGAGGCCGCCGTTCGCGGCTCAGAGGTGTCTCTATGGCCGTTGAAGGCGCTGGCAAGATTTGTAGGAAAGCAGGGGAAGTTCAGGAGCAGTCAGCCTCTGCGCCTCATCTTCCAGCCATCAGCAGTGATTTATAACGATACGGGTTCAGGTACCGTGAGCTTATAGAGGTATCAAAGGAGATCTACGGAGTAAATGTGCTTGAGTGGCCATAGTCATGGTGACCTATAATTTAATTATATAAAATAATTCTAACAAGAAAATAAATACGCTAGATTTCAAGAGAGCTTAGTCTTTTTTATAGTTTTTTTCTTTTTTTTTTTTTTTTTTTAAAGTACTGTGCAGCAGGTCTTTCCCCACAAGGTGCAATAGTGTGAGTTGTTGTATGAAGTGCTGGTTTCTACTTCCTCCTTAGCCTGGCTATCTTTTTCATGATCTAAAAAAGGCTGGGTTCAGTTGCGATGTGCTGTACATGTGGTCGGCACCCCTGCTCGGCGCTGGAGCCATCGGTTTTTCACTGCCAGTGACTTGCATCAGGCTTGAATTGACTTTTTCCCCCCCCCTATGCTTTTTCTTTTCTCCTTATCTGTTAGATCACACTTCCAATATTAAAACATATTAGTCGGTAACCCAGTTTAAGCAGAGGTGAATCTTTCGCACTGAAGTTTCTTGAGCAGAGTGAAGTCCACTCGGGCTGCTTAAACCTGGCTGAGATGGTGGTGGGAGAAGTGTGGTTGGGGTGGAAAAGTGCCCGGTCTGGTCGCGGGGGACAGGACCTCTGCGTGGATCTGTGGCTGCTTCTCCACTTTATACCATGTAGGAGATTGAAGCTAATAACGCACGTAAAGACACATCCCTTGTGTTTCCTGCTCTGCCCTCTACCACGCTGCGAGTGCCTTGAACACCTACTCAGTTTCTAGATGCGGTAGATGGACATGTAGCGAATACTGCGTGGGGCAGAATAGATACCCAGAATTTTCCCAGGTTTTTCGCAAATGAAATCTGGAGCGTGACAGTCTTTGGACAGTCCAAGACCAGAGAAACAGAAACATATTTATATTTTATATAATGAACAGCAACTCATTGCAACTAGTGATGTGAATATGGTCCAGGTATGTAGTGCAGTCAGTATTTATTTATGTATAAAATAAATATAACGAAATGATAACATCAGCTGATATTTTGTCCAGCTAACGTAAGCAAATTCTGTTAAACATTAGGGAAGAGACCTTCAACCGTAGGAGCTAACATAGCTGATAAAAGAATTAGCAGTGAAGCTGAATTAACGCCCTGGCATACTCCAGATAAATAACGCATCGTGCAGATTAAAAGTGTGCGCATCCAGAACCCAGCTAAATTTCAGCTCGGAGCAAGTAATCACAGCCTTCCCTAACCCAGATATCATCCCGTGCTTTCAGTGAGATAGAGCCTGCTTCTCTCCTTAAATTACTGCAACGTAGTTTCTCTACCCTTTGCTGTGTTTTGGAGAGGAGCCATTTTATTTGTGTTCACTTCTCTTTAATGAGGTGCTTAGGAATTAAATGTCGTTCATAAATACAGAGTGATTTATTCCTGTGCTCTACTGGAAAAGAAGCTTAAGCTTACTTTCTAAAGAAAGCTTTCAGAAGTCCTGTTTTCAAGGATGCTTTGTGAAATAAGGTAAATGCATCCTATGGTAAGACCAAAATGCATATTGTGAAAGCGTCTTCCTGTAATAATATAAACAGGATAATTAATTATAAGGCTAAAATATTTTCTCCTTGTATTATGAGATAACTGAGACTGCATTCCTTAATTGTAGAAGGACTGTTTTATGCTAAATTGACTTCATGTGAATAATTAGAGGTGTCTGCATGTTTAGGAGTAGAGCCCACTAAGTGTTCTGTATTGCTGATTTTCACAGTACGGACATCAGTGCATTGCTCTCCAGGTAATTACACGTGTCACAGGCACTCCTCCGGCGGGCGGCGGGCATTTCTGTTGCATTCAGAGGGATGCGGAACTTGGGAAATGGTCAATACACCTAATCTTAAAGGGTTACATTACATTAATCATTTTCCTACTGGAGTTGAAGTGGTTTACCCTGATTAGCTTAAAAAAAAAAAAAAAATTAGCAGTGGCTGACACTGTTCATAATTTTTCCATTAAAGGAATATAAATGAAGTAGCTAGACATTATCAAGCACTAGCTGCCTAACATTCATAAGAAGGCTAAGAACCCTTCCTTTCTAACGTGTTTTAAAAGCGCTCCCTTAAATGTGGTCACGCAACGCTTCCTCATTAGAGAAGACTTTTACCTGATTAAATGCTCATCAACCTGTGAAAGCATTGCTCAGTCAACGCTTTACCTAAAATAATTGTGAACACACATGAACCCCAGTAAAAGCTGAAAAGGGAAAACTTTTCTTAAAGGCACGTCTGGGCGAAGCATCTCGTTAGGACTGTTATCTCTTGTCTTATTAGTGTGTTGTATGTGGAAAGTATCGGAGGGTGACATGAGAGAAGGTTTGTGCAGATGCTGTTAGCGTGTTGGTCAATTCAAAAGATACCTGGCTGTCAAAACACGGTCCTGGTGTAAACCTTCTCCTTACTTTACGGGTGGTCGGTTGGGGCGAGGGGGGTGAGAGGTGGAGGCTCCGTGCAGGTGCTCCTGGAGGGGCCCGTACCTCCAGGCTGTATTTAGGGGACCCAGGGCGGGTTTTGCATCCTTATAGGGTCAGCGTAGAAATTTTTGCAGCCAAATGGGGGGAATCCCCTCTGGAAGGCATATTTCCACGCATATTTTCTGCCAGGAGCTCGTCACTCAAGAGGCAAATCCTGGTTCTAGGCAAACCTCAGATGATCACATCTTCCAAGGAAGAGCATTTACAATACAGATTTGATCCCCGCATTTTGAGTATGTGATCATCTCCTCAGCAGTTCTCCTCTGATTAGCAGCTATTCCCTGCATCCTCAGTGTGCCATTACTGCAGCAAACTTCCACTGATTCCACACCTATTAATTAGATCTTCAAATGTATAATTTTCAGGAAAGGAATAATTTTTAAGATGATAAAGAAGTTAATGCAGTGCTCCGGCATTGCTTATGACCTTGCCAAATATACCAAAAAACATCTCCCTCTATAAATGACAGGATGACATTTTATCTTTTAAGTGCGTTCAATAGATTGTAAAAACACATTGCTGGTCTTGAAAGAAAGCAAGCAAATGGAAGCCACTATTAAAAAGCAAACTTTTATCTTTGGAATTGTTTGAGAGTCCATGGTTTCTATTTATTTTTTTCTCTAAGCATTGGAAAATATGAATGTATTTCCAATATTGCATAATAGAAGAACGAAGAATGTTGCATGTGGACTTTTATAGTGGAGACTGCTGTACCAAAAAAAAATGTATTGTTTTCATCTATTATTTATATGTAGATCTCAGTATTCATATAACTATATATTGATATGTATATAAGTACCTATATATTGTTTATACAAGAATAAGTATCTTTTTAAAAACTTTTTTTTGTCCTTTCCAGTAATCTTTAGGCATTCCCTGAGCCACTTTGAGCTGGAAATACACTGCAGTTTGATTAGTGCCCATTTCCCCCGAGAATTTTCTCCACATCATCTTCTGTTTCCACCAGCCATTTCTAAAGAGCTCTAACCCAATTGACAGCTGCATGAGTTATTCACACCCCATTAATCTCAGACCGCAATAGAGGTTTCAGTGGTGAAACAGTAATTTAGAACAGTAAGTTACATACTGACTAAAGTGAAACACGGTGTTAAAAACTTGAAATCTGGCTGCATGCAGTAAATCTACACTAACACACTAAGATGCTTTTGATTAGCAACTGCTCTAAATCCAGCTAGGTATGCTCTCATTTCCATTTCATTGTGGGTCTGCAACAGAAGGGATGGAGAGAATGAAAAAGCTACCAGGTGTATGCGAGAGAGCCATTCCTGCTAGCACGCACGCTGCTGGATGAATGCACTCGGTAGGAGCCATTCTGCTCTGCAGATGAAGTCCATTATTTTAAAAGAATCCACTGCCAAGTGATCCAAAAGAACACTTCCCTTGGTTATATAAAAGCAATGTTTCATCCTTCTTCTTGAGTTTTATTTACTGAATTTTGTAAAGTGCCATTTCCGCAAGGCTTCAGGCGCGAGTTCATAAAGCATCACGCGGGTTTAAGGTGTGCACCTCAAACATCATTGCAGCTCTGTTTTTCGGATGAGAATGAAACAACTCCAGCCTCTAGAAATAGCCTCAGTGCTTCAGTTCTTACAGCATCCTCAGCCCTTGATCATCGCTTTAGCCAAACAATACTGATTTTCCAGTAAAGGAAGTCTCCTTCGGCAAGCAGGTTGGTGTATGGCTACGTTTTTCAGAACTGGGCTGACGAGTGTGGAGTGGCTCAGATGGAGCCTCCTATTGCTTGTTCAAATGGGGTTCAGGGCTAACAGGCGATGGCTGACTTTGGGTGATGTTTTGGTAGAGTATGTGACACGAGCTGGTGATCTCTTTCTACTCCAGAACCAATAGCTCCCTTTATGAAATTACACAAACAGCCTAGTGCGCAATAACCCTCGCAGTCTAATTAAGTGTGCTGGAGGATTTTTGCTGTTGCGGGGTTTAAACCACGTAAGTGGTCCTATTGGGCTGTCTCATCAAAGGAGGTGAGTGGAAATCTCCATTCCTTGTGGGCAGGCTCTGCTCTTGGCCTCTTTAGAGAAGCCAAAAACTTCTGTGTTCATTTAACTGGGCACTTCTTAAGAATCAGTAAATTCACTAGCTCTAGTTAAAGGTGTGAAGGGCCAACCGCAAAGACAGTATTAATCTTCTGTGGTACCCACCTCTTCTCCTGGTTACATGTGGCTCTGCCCCTACCTCTGAGCTTCTGTAGAGATGTGTACAGAGGAGATCTCCATCTGTGTCCTGGTTTCGGCAGGGATAGAGTTAATTTCCTTCCTAGTAGCTGGTACAGTGCTGTGGTTTGGATTTAGGATGAGAACAAAGTTGATAACGCACCGATGTTTTAGTTGTTGCTGAGCAGTGCTTACACTAGTCAAGGACTTTTCAGCTTCCCATGCTCCACCGACTGAGAAGGCTGGAGGTGCACAAGAAGCTGGGAGGGGGCACAGCCAAACTCGCCAAAGGGACATTCCATACCATGCGACGTCATGCTCAGTACATAAACTGGGGAAAGCTGGCCGGGGGGGCCGCTGCTCGGGGACTGGCTGGGCATCGGTCGGCGGGTGGTGAGCAATTGTACTGTGCATCACTTGCTTTGTGTATTATTATTATTATTACATTATTATTGTTGTTGTTGTTATTTTATTTCCATTATTAAACTGTTTTTATCTCAACCCACGGGTTTTTCTCACTTCTACTCTTCCAATTCTCTCCCCCATCCCACCGGGGGGGCGGGAGGAGTGAGCAAGCAGCTGTGTGGTGCTCAGTTGCCGACTGAGGTTAAACCACGACAATCTGTGTTCCCATTACTGGGGATACTATTGCAGTCCAGAGACTGAATTTGTATTTTTGAAGTCTTTTTAGGTGGAATCAGCCATGTTTCTTCTGTCATCTGCTGACGTCAGCAATGTGTGTCTCTGTTTCCTTCTGTCATTTTGTAGGGTGGACAGTGTGGAGATGGATTGCAAGTCCGCAACCTCACATGTGTAGTGTATGATGCATCTGTTTCTGCTACATCCAAACCAGTAGAAAATGCGTTATGTGGTGAGCTGCCATCGAGAGAGAGTGTGTTGCAGTTACCGTGCTCTGTGCCTTGCCCAGGTAAAGTCTTTGGAAAGTCCAGGTGCATTTCTGCCTGTGATAGCTGTCTGAGACGGAGATGCTTCCACAGCTCTGAGTACTGTCAGCTGCTGTAGTAAGAATTTGTACTTCAGCAGATCAGGTAAATGCTCAGTCTGCTGTTTCTAAATCACCTGAAAAAGACTTTTTTTTTTTTTTTTTTTTTTGGAGAAAATGAGATTGCCCATGAAGCAGAAAATTTGAATAATGCATACCACTGTGTGATAAACTGGGGGTATTTCACTATTACAGCTGTTGTACACTTAGATTGTCCTTACCCTTTAAGGCTGATTCCTTTTGAAAACCTGTGATTTATTCTTTCAACGTGCAGGTGACTGCCACCTGACAGAGTGGTCAGAGTGGAGCTCCTGCGAGCTCACCTGCATCAATGGCAGGAGCTTCGAGACAATGGGGCGCCAGTCCCGATCCAGGGCATTTATCGTTCAGTCTCCTGAGAACCAGGAGAGCTGCTTCGGACAAGCGATGGAAACACGGCCTTGCTCAGGTAGTGTGGCCAGAGCACTGCTTCTTCCCGTTCAGGAGGTTATTCTGGTTTTCTTGCAAGGTGAAGACTAACTGGTATTGATATTGCAGGAGGTGAGTGTTACGACTACCTGTGGAAAACCAGCCTTTGGCGGGACAACGTACGCACGGTGTGGTGTCAGCGCTCAGATGGAATAAATGTCACAGGTATAGCCAAAAATTGCCGTGCACAACTGTGAATGGAAGTCTCCATCCAGGTTTTTCTTCTTCTGCATCAGTTGCTCAGGGGGCAGTTGGACAGCCTTCCCAATTCCTCCAGAATTTTGGTTCAGATTTGTGTGTAGGAAAGACAGGTGGGAGCTCACCAGCCTTGCTGTCAGGTCAACATCACACGTGTCATTACATGAGAGTATTTGGGTGAGTTACCCCTACTGTTGGGTTGGTCACGGGAAGAAATGAGTGTACATGTACTAAAAAGGCTTCCTGGGCTGGCTTGCACAGCCGTTAGTGCAACCTTCCTGTAACTGTGGAGAACAGAAGAGAACATCACACGCGTGGTAGAGAGCCCAGCTTCTGTACCTCTTCTTCTGTTCAACACAGAGGAATCTCAAATCACTCAAAGTGTGAGGTTCCTGCTGTTGCTGTGACCTACAAATTCTGCCTGCGCAGGATGAAACGGGAGATAAATGGTCAGCACTTTGAAGCTCCACGAGAGACTGGCAAAGGCAGTAGGGCTTGCACATCCATAGGATGTCTCTCAATATGCACAGGGTGAATGAGAAGAGTAGAAATGAAAATGCAGATGTTCTTATCTAGTTCTATTTACGATGACTAGTTAAGATAATAACAAAGGTCTTATGTGCAAAGGTTGCCGAGTAGTTAAGAACTCATTGACATGTTTTTATTCCTATAGAAGCACAGACTTCCCCAAGTGAGGATGGGCAAAGGCGTTATGTGGATTATGTCTTATGTAGATAAGACATTAATGAGGACACAGAAGATCTGCATCTAATTCCTGATTCTGTCCCCAACTTCCTATGTGGCCTGTGGCAAATTGCTTAAATCTGTATATCTCTGTTCTCCATTAACAAGATGGGTATGATAATAATTCTTTGCCTTGTTAAGGCAAATTAATTAATGCAAGGCCTACAGATATTATGCTAATGTGCTCAATAGACTAGTATTTAGCTATATAAAATAAGCAAGCAAGCACTTCTTACACTCTGGTGTTCCAAGTCAAAAACATTTTAAAACATACCCTTGAAGGCACTCAGTATTTTCTTTTACAGGAGGGTGTGCTCTTCAGACGAAACCTGCGGAAGTTCGGCACTGCAGCCCGGCGTGCAGAAAGCCGTTCTCCTACTGCACACAGGTAATTGCTCGCTGCAGAATGTGGTGGAGAAATTAACACCGCAATATCTATTCAATTAGCTTCTGTATCTTAAATGCGTTCCAAGACCTAGAAAATAGTTTAGTGTGTCCATGGTACCACCTCGAGGAAACTCTGGGAATTTCAGTCTGAAAGGAAACCATAAACCTGCACAAACGAGTGATGGAGTATTTATGTGGCGTTACAATTTTGGTTTTGTTCTCTGGAGGAGTTTTGGAACCTCTTGGTTTAATTTTCATTGAATGCTATTGTACTGTCCCATAGAAAATAGACTGTAAACTTCTGCAAGAGAGATGAAAGAGTGTGTCCTCTCCTGCTCCTCCACAGACACAGAAAGCCCCCGTGAGTGGTAGGGAAGCTGTAGCGTGTGATCCCACCATCCCCATACTATCTTCTGAAGCAAAACCTGGAAGTGACCTGTTTTCCTGAAATGTTGAGCATCTGCAACACCTGCTGAATCTTTGAGCCACTGCCACTTCTTTGCCTCTGAGCAAATGTGAGCCCAGAGGTTGCAAATGTCCCTTCCTGCAGTACCGAACTCCAGAGTAAGAGCTTCCCAAAATGCCTTATCTGTGTCAGTACTGTGACAGAGTATAAAAACAAGGACCCTTAAAGTAGCCGGGGCAGTTGGGATTTAGATATTTGTATTTTGAAAATAGCCTCCACAGCTCTCAGCTTCATATGAGTATCTGGTGGGAGGAATTACTGTTGGAAACTAGCTCATGAGCAATTGAATGCGGCTGAGAGGGTTGGTCATGAGAGTGCTCAGAGCCTATAGGAACATAAAAATGATGGGTAAGCATGAATTTATTAGCTATAAAAACTCCTGAGACTTCACCTTTTGTCCAAAAAAGGTCAAGATCATGTCTGTCAACAAGTGGTGGATGTTGTGGCGGCAAAACTGATGTCAAGAGTTAAATTCTTATCACAGAGATTGTAAATTAATCACCTGTTTGGATCGTCACCGAGGGTATCAGACCCTCAGACAGGCATTGTAATTATAAGATAATTGGTAAAGAAAAACTAAAAATCTAAAAAAGCGGTTTCAAAGTAGAAAACCAGAAAATGGAGTATCTATTTAGCAAACCACAGACTTCTAAGAAACCTCTTGAAGAAACCGCTTAGACTGATCCAGGGCAGTGGATATTTGGCCGTAAGAAAGCAAGCTTCATTTCAGATAGCCCTGTGAAATACCAGAGTGGAAATACGTCGGGAGGGTTTGGGTCTGAAGTGGGGTTGTTTCGTGTTCGTCTCTTGTAATGCCCAGCAGGGTCAGTGGGAAAATTGTTATTGACAAGAGGAGTTTGGGTCAAGCCACAGATGCCTGTTATTAAGCCTGTTAGGATGAAAATGTTTGTATGTTGGGCTTCTCCGTAATTACTGACTCTTTTTCAACCAATTCCCCAAATACATTTTGGCTTTTTGAACTGAAATGGGTTTGCGGGCACCGGTTCCTGGCTTGTTTGGTTTGGCGGTGGTGAAGCTGCTTGTGCAGGATATACCTTGCAGTTTCTTCATAGTTTGCCTACAATTTGCACTGCTCTGCGAGAGGATACTATTTGGTTTAATACTGAATTCCCTTTTATCGCCTAGAGAGGAGTCTGCGGTTGTGAGCGAGGATATACAGAAATAATGAGATCAAATGGTTTCCTGGATTACTGCATGAAGGTACCAGGTTTAGAAGATAAGAAAGCTGATGTTAAGACCATTGCTGGAAAAAATAAACCTGTCAACTCAAAAATGCATGACATTTTCAAAGGATGGTCTATTCAACCTTTTAATCCAGGTGAAAAACTTAAATATGAATGGAATAAATTGTCTTTACAATGTTTCTGTAGAAGAAAGGCACAAGCTTTGTAGATCATAACATCAGAGATTGTGTCTGGGAGCTGCAGAGCAGCCTCCCAATTTCTAACTCGCGTGCCATCTTTCATTCCTTTGTGCCTATACAGAGTAATCGCAATCTTTTATGTTGAGAGATAGCAAAGACAGAATGAAGCAATAATATTTTGGAAAAGTATACTCATATGTGATTTTGGGGGATGCTTACAACTATTATCTGATGATGTTTCCAGAAGTAATATGTTTGGACCAGGAAAGATATTGATCACTAGCACTTCAGAAGATTCGGAGCAGAAAGTACTGAAGATTTCATTAAAGAAAACATTTGTTGTTTCTTGCCATATTTCAAAAGTATATGAAAAAACCAGGGTAGACAGTGTAGAGTTTACAGTTTTAGGTGTTGAAGTTAAGACATTAAAAAACACCCCACAAAAAGCAGGCAAGCTGCTGTGCCCAAGCAGTGCATCCCAGGCGGGATCTTTGACTTCCATACCATAAAATGCTTCCCGGTTGGAAGCGCGTACTGGATGTGCCCAGACTGGTCCACAGGACTGGTGCTGTAGCTCTAGTAGCTGACTACGATTTTGACTGTTATTTTGCAAGATTAATTTGTTCAAAATCAATTTCTAAAATGCAAATAGGACTTTAAAATGGCAGGCAAAGGTGTCAGGCGCATCAAGTTTTACTGAAATGCATTAGTTCTCCCCATACTCTAAAATACTGGCAGTGCAGTCTTCCCCCTCCTCTGTTACCTGATGTTGCATTTGTTTCCTATTAGTCTGTAACGAACACGAGACTTTAGAAAACATGTAAGAAAAGGTTCTGTTATGGGATTCAGGGAACCATAATTCCATCTGATATATGTGATCACACTTTGAATGTTACATTTACATATTTGATTTGCATACAGTAGTTAACCTTTGCGTTGACAGTCTCCGAGCTCATGGAGCTCAGTCCAAAGCCTTTTAAAGTTGGCTGGTTTTCAATCAAACCCATCATCCAGAAGCCCACGCAGTTCACCGGCAGTTTGAGTCACAGGTTTGGGGTTAATTGCCTTTTTGTCAGCAACCGTGGCCCTCTGTAGGCTGTCTTACTTAGGTGTCATGTCTTCAGCTGGTACCTTTATGGGGTTAGAAAAAGGGAGAGAGGTGTAGGTGGATGCTGCAATCCTCTCTTTTTGAATCAGCATTCAAGGCTGCAGCCCTGAAAGCTTCTGGTGAGCTTGACCTCAGTGCAGCATCTGTGAGCCAGTTCTCCCCCAGGGACTACAAGACAGAAATAGGGACTAAGGAGCTTTTACAGAACATGGTGTTATTTAATTTTAGGGCAGAAATGTTATAGAAACAATATATGGGAAAGGAATAAACGTGCTCCATGTGTGCTAAGTGTATCACCAACCCTATGGCATCCTGCAGGTAACTTCAGTCTGTATGTGCCCTTCAGACCCCAGCTCAAGGCTGGTGTTCTTCAAATCACTCCCCTTTGTCTAACTTCTTGACAAAATATGCAATTACTCCCCTTAAACAGGCTCTCAGGCTTACTAGTCTGGGGGTTTGCAATAATTACTGCTAGCTAAGCCAGGATACTGCTGTTACCTACCAGTTGTGCTCTTGATAGCAGGTCTATGGTGAATGCTCCCTGTATGGATGGCATTTACCGCCCTTCTGTACCGTAGTCCTTGACATTTGTGTATGTCTAAGGACTTATATCTGTCAGTAAAAGTATATGTGCCTTTCTCCAGTTAATTTGTGATTTCCCTTCCCGTTTACAGTTTGGAACACAAATTTTATTACGATTTAATGAGGCTGATGTTTTTGTTCTTTTAAATGCTCTGCAGGAGTGCACAGAACTGATTTCGAATCAGGCTGTGTTTTTCCTTTCTTTACCACACTCTGGGAGGCCAGAGTTCAGGTACAGAAACTTTTTTCAAGTTGAGAGGCAATTTAAATAGCATTGTTTAAATTGTAGGATGAGATGGTCCAATGCCTTTATGTTGGGGATGGAGAGCATAGCTGCCTTCATAGCAGACGTGGTGGGATGCCCTTTTGTGGCTGTGACAGGCCCTTTGCAGGACTGCTAAATGTTTCTTGGCCATCTCCAGGAGAGAGGGCGACAAATTTCATACCCAGAGTTCAAAAAAAAAAAAACAAAACAAAAAACCCCAGACCTGACGAACGGAGCTCTTCTCACATGGGAGATACGCTGTAAGTGTTTCAAGGAGAAGAGAAAATCTGTGAGAGGTACTCAGCCTTTCCACAAAGCCTGGAAGGAAAAAGAGAAAGAATGGGATCTGATTAAATATGTTTCCCTTTGAAAAAATTCATCATTCAAACATAAAACGTAAAAGAGGCTCGGTGATTGTCCCGTGAAGTAACTCCCCGCTCGCATGACTCAGTTTGAAATGGCCTCTGTCAAACCGTGTCTGTGGGCACGGCGCAGGTTCGTATGCCTGCCTCCAGTATGTATTAACAGCTCTGTTGATGTGAATCACTGCCGCGTGGAAAAAAATACCATCGCTTCTCCCCGCAAGGAAAGCTGTACAGCCAGAACGGAGCAAGAAACGGAGATATTGATCTTTTAAAAATTATTATGATTAATGCAAAGCTTGTAATTAAGGACCTGTCCCAATAACGTGTTTTGAGACTTTCTATCAGAAGGAAATGTTTCAACACACTCAAGCTCACACGTGCGTGGAGGGGTTCCTGCAAGGGTCGCAGAGTGGGTCCCCTGTTGTTGCAACCCAAACAGTCCTATCAAGAGCCTTACCTTGCCTTAAAGCCCGTAATGTCTCCTGCTCCTGTGGCCCAACTAGAAAGCTCTTGCACAACTTTATCCCCCTTACTATTACAAAGCGTATTCTTGTTTTTATTCTAAGCCGAATTTGTTCCCGTTTGTTGCCCAAGCGATTTTCAGCTCTAAGTAGCTTGTTCGCTTGTGCTCGCTGGTGTTTACCCCAGTTAACCCCCAAGTATTTGCGGAGAACAATCCCATCCCTTCTCAGTCCCCTTTTCTTTAGGCTAAACATATCAGGTGTTACCTGCGTTTCTGTCTGGGTCAGCTCAACATTGAACTGCCTTTGCCGGAGCAGCCGCTGGGGCTCCTGAGTGAATGTACTGCAATTATCTCGTGCCCCTGCTCCTTTCCACGGGCGGGAGCCTGGCCGGGTTGTATTTCTTGTGCTGCACCATAAGCCCGGGCTGCCCGTAATGAACTGAGGGAGCTCAGCCAGAGGGGAGGTTATGAAATAATGCTGCTTTGGAAAACCGAGACGAAGAGTTCATTTTCAGTTTTCATTGAGGAAAATCTACACTCCTTACCAAAGTTAAGATTTTGTCTTTAAAACGATTAATTTTTACAGGAATCTTTTTTTTCTATCAAAAATATGGGGGTTATGGATCATTCCCAGCCAGGCCTTGCTGTGTTTCCCATCAATGATGCTACTAATTTTGCTTGTGTGCTTTCTCTTTACTTAATCTCTTAAGAATTTGTGTATTTTAGAATAAAGTTTTTTATTCTCCCCCTGTCCTTTTTCCTCATCTTCCAACAGATGGTAAACTGAAGATGTGGGTATACGGAGTATCAGCTGGCGGGTTCCTCATCATAGTTTTCCTGATTTTTACATCCTACCTGATGTGGTGAGTATGGCATGTCCTTAAATAAAAGCTACGTTGCTGTTATTTAAACAATCCAAAATATATCACAACGCTCTGTGTTGCAGAGATTTAATCCTCAGGGCTTTAGGAAAGGATGGAGCTTGGATTACTTAACTGCCTTCATTTGGCCCCTACCTCAGAGTAATTTAAAACTCTCCAAATTATAAATGCTATCCGATGTAATCATGAAGAAGTGTGGTGGCCGTGCAGGGAAAGAATTATTTTTGGTTATCAATAGGCCCTTATATTTATTCAGACTTATGCTGGGATTAGAAAGGGCTTTTTATTGTATTCTTTAAAAAAAGATAAAAGTAAAACTGAAAAAAAGGCAAGGAGGCTGATTGGATCGAGGAGCTGGCTTCCGCTCAAGGACGGACTAAATAGAATAGGGGCATTCAGCTGGAAAATTATGTTTGACGTGGGAATACAATAGAGATCTATGAAATCATGAATGGAGTAGAAAAGGGCGCTAGGGAATTTTTATTTCCCACAATATAAGAAGTAGGAGGCATCTGATGAAATGATCATTTAAAATAAACAAAAGATTTTATTTTTCACACAGGGCATTATTACCTTGTGAGCTTACTGCTGCTGGGGACTGTGCATGCCAGGAAGATAAATGGATTCAAAGATGGCATAACAGTTCACAGGAGATTGGGTCTCTTGGTGTTAATTGTGGTTTTCTGGATGTACGCTCCGGCTCAGGAAATCCCTAAATAGGTTTTTGCAGTGAATACATCAGGTGGAAACATGTCCTATGTCTAAAGCTGCTGTTGCCAGCCACTGTTAGAGATAGGGTACCGGGTGTAGCGAAGCCCCGGTCAACACCAGTGCGTCACTGGTGGTGGGCTTTACGGGTGGGGGAGATGTCTGCCCTCCTCCGAAGCAGCCGTCGCCCCGGGCAGGGGTGGTAGGGCTGGCTTGACAGGGCTAGGGTTGCGCTCTCTGGTTTGAACATGTGGCAAGGCGCTGCCTTTGATGCGTCTTGGAGGATACGAAGGGAGCAGTGGCCAGCGTCCGTGTGTCCTGCAACACCCACAGCTGTCCCTGAGGACCGTGGAGCTGGCCTGGGCTTTACGAACATTAATGGTGCAAGCTGCCCCAACCCCTGTCAGATCGGGGCAGGCGACCGGAGAGTCACAACCGTGGCCTGACAGCACCATTGCCCTCTTTCATCCAAAATCAGTTTATTCTCTCTCACTCTCTTAGTCTTTCTCTCAGTCTCTCTCTTCAGTTAAAAGCTTAAATAACAGTGTTTGGATGCTGCTTAGGAGTTGCAGCTTCCTTATTTTCCAAGCCATGTAGCTACCATTTCTCTGTGGCTTCACAGTGGAGCATACAGAGGATTTTTTAAATAACATCACTTAGTTCTCCGTCACTCGAAGGCTGGTGAGGAAGTGTATTTCTCAATAATAATTACTGTTGCTTCAATACCGTGCCAAAGGAAAAATGAGAATATCCCACTCCTAGACAGTTCATGTTTCAATTTTTCTGCGAGGTGTTCCTTGTTTTGTCAGCTGTGGGAAGGCACGGGAGACAAATATGCTTCATTTCCTCTTCAGATGAAGAACAGAGCTGGCTGCCCGTTTTCGGCAGGCTGTGTGTCCGCACCACACACGCAATAGCACACAAGCAGGTCCATGTGGTTTTTCTTGGAAGTAGTCACTGTGCTGCAGTGTCACCTCATTGCAAAATGAAATAGCCGGTGTGGGAAGTTGATTTTTTTTTTTTTTTAAAGTTTGGCTTTTTTATGACGTTTCTGAGCTTATTACAGTTTATAATTTTGTCTCCTGAAATATTTTTCTTGCAGCAAAAAAGCAAAGCAGCATCAAAGCACTCCTCCGCAGCAGAAGCCTCTAACCTTAGCCTATGACGGAGACATCGATATGTAACGTAAAAAAGAAACCCAAATGTAGACATCGACTGCCTTAACTGCTTTCTTTTTTGGAACTCTCCGACTTCTCAGTTTTTTGAGGAATCTCCTGATGTGTAATATACCGGGCAGAACAGAATATTGCAAGCTTAAAATTTTGCCGCCTCTTTATTAAAAAAAATGGAGTCAAAGACTTGGATCTTGTGAAACTTTTCTGAAGAGACCAGAAAATCCATCTCGTCCTGTTGAGCAATGGATCCATCTCGTCCTTTTGAGCAATGGGAATAAAAAAAAAAAAAAAGAGAATCTACAGACATCAAAAGGAATTAGTAAAAAAAAAGGCATGACAATCCTGAGGAAAATGTGACATTTACTGTAAATGACAAGTTTGACAAAGCATCATTATGCACTATATTAGTGCAGGGTTCTTTATTCTCCACATATTTCAACAATGAGTTTTCTAGTGTTTACATTTCGTTCAAAGACTTTAAAACTGGATCATGTATTTTGAGAAACGCAAGGAAGAATGAGTTGAAGTGTCTGAAGTTATAAGGTTTTTTAAAGCTTCTTCCTTCTTATCCTGTTTTCTAGTCTGGAATATGATTTTGCTTCATTTCCACCTACAGGACAGAATAAGGATTGTTATGAAAAAGCATAGGTGGTTTCTTAATCAAGAATATTTTTTAAAGAGTTGAGTAGATAGGCGTTTTGATGAATGGCTAGAGGATTTGATTGTTTAAAAAGTATTTTAAATTAAATTAAACCATGTAGATACGTTATGGCCAGTTTAAATTGTTATTCGGTTTAATTAATACAAACTCTGCTTTTGTATTTAAATTTTCTTATCTGAAATATTTATAAATTCTTTTTTTGAATTTAATTACCTGACCTCATTTTTTATACATCAAACACAAATGCAGTTTGTAGAAGGTCTTGCTTTTTTAAATGTTTCGAAACCACTGAGAAGTTACATGTCGTAAACATCTGGGAACATTTGAAGAGGGTAAGTGTTTATAATAGTGTGTGTCGCAAGTAAGAAAGTGCCATCTTGTGGTATTGACTTGTACTTATAAGCAAATAAAATGCTAAAGAGAGTGAGAAAATTGCTTCTGGTATGTTGAATTAAATGTGTGTAAACAACATTCGTTATTAGTCTTACCGTGTCTGAGATTGGACTCGCATTTCAAACAATTCTGGCATATTTTGTGCTGTAGTGATTAGTGAAGGAAATATTGTAGACAAGTACAAGTTGAGAGAATAATTGCAGATCTGGAGAACGCTTGGTCTTATTTTTAGCTCAATGCTGCTGCTTATTCCAATAATTAGAAAGAAGAGGAAAAAAGAATTGTTACCAGCCTAGCACCTATGTGGTCCTTCTCAATCCGCAGTTACTTCAGAGCGGTTCATCACAAGAGGAGGGTATGACTAGGGCAGAAGGCAATGCTCGTCTTGTTATGTTGCTATTCACGGCTTTGTAAAGTGATTTGAATATTACGGTTTCGTTGAAAAAATGATGGTGGTGTAGCTAGGTTTCCTTCCCCAGGTCAGGATCCCTCCCGTTCAGCATTTCTCCCGCAGCATCGAATTGGGATGATACTGTGTCATCAAATCAAGGTCAGGAATGCACTTTCCTCTTCCCGCATTAAAAAAAAAGGCTCATGGAATTGCGAGGGGAAATTGTCTCACTTATTTCTGGCCCTGAAGATGTTCAGCTGGCCCTACTTTCTACCTTAAAGCTATAACTGTTTATGGTATAAAAAGCAGGATCTGGTGTTCCCTAGTACCATCAGGGACCTAAATCTTTTTTAACAGTGCCCTGTACTAAACCTTTGAGTAAAATGTTGTCGTGGTTTAACCCCAGTTGGCAACCAAGCACCACACAGCTGCTCGCTCACCCTCTCGCCCCGGTGGGATGGGGGAGAGAATTGAAAGAGCAAAAGTGAGAAAACTCATGGGTTGAGATAAGAACAGTTTAATGATTGAAATAAAATAATAATAATAATAATAATAATAAAAATTGTAATGAAAAGGAAAACAACAACAGAGAGAGAAGAACAAAACCCAGGAAAAACAAGTCATGCAAGC
>NW_008794155.1:3028398-3039756 GCF_000699145.1 Aptenodytes forsteri | reverse complement strand
TGAGGAGTGGCTGAGGGAACTGGGGTTGTTTAGCCTGGAGAAAAGGAGGCTCAGGGGAGACCTTATCGCGCTCTACAAGTCAGGGGAGCTCAGGGAGGTTTAAATTGGACATGAGGAAAAATGTCTTTACTGAAAGAGCGGTTAAACATTGGAACAGGCTGCCCAGGGAAGTGGTGGAGTCCCCATCCCTGGAAGTATTTAAAAGACGTGTAGATGAGGCGCTGAGGGACATGGTTTAGTGGGCATGGTGGTGTTGGGTTGACAGTTGGACTCGATGATCTTAGAGGTCTTTTCCAACCTTAATGATTCTATGATTCTATGATTCTATGATTATGCTCATGCTAAATCCAAAACACAGCACTATGTCAGCCACGAGGATGAAAATTAACTCTATCCCAGCCAAAACCAGGACACATGTATAGAGTAAGTAAGTGTTACAAGGGGAATAATGATCCAATGCTATTAGGAAGAATACTGCCAGATCTTAATATATTTTGTCTGTGGGATACAGTGTGAGGAGAGCGATACTCTCTGAATAATGAAGGAATGAACTCAATTAAGCATGCTGTTCAAAAAGGTATTGGAGTGGGAAAATTGGTGTAATAATAACAAAAAATGAGAGCTGCAACTTGTGGTCATTGCCTTCAACGTCAGGGTAAATTACAGTCCAAACCGTGATGTCCAGCGCAGGAGATGCGGGCTGTACAGTGAACTGCCTGGGGGAGAGAAGGAGCTCCAGGTACAACACTGCAAAGTGTGTGTTTGTACTGAGCAGATGGATCTGGGGTTGTGCTTCAGTTTGGCGGCCATCACCCAGTCCGTGTCCCCACTCGTGCTATAGCATCTTCTGGCCAAAGCCCCACGGGGTGTCCAAAGGGACTGGCCATGGTGCATGCTGGGGCTGGGCGCTGCCTGCGGAGCTGCAGGCTGTGCAGGGCGCTGGCGTGCGGTGCCAAGGGACCACATCTGCTGCAGAGCTGTTGCAGTTTGGTGAAGCCCTTTAGGGAATGAGTGCGGCTGTTTGACTTTGTGAAATAAAATAAAACAAAACAGAGGGGAAGGCTCGTGAGGCTGCTGTTAGAGGCAGGCCAGCCACGTGCTGTGTCTGCCGGCGTGCACATGAACCCCGGGTCCGCTCGTGGTCCAGCTTGGACAGCGCGGGGATTCAAATGTCACGATGTAATTGCATGTATTTGATAATTTGGGATTGAATTAAGCTGTGAAATTGAACCGAGTAGCTGGTGGCCCTGCAGGGCCCATGAGGCTGAGAATGCAGCATAATGCAAAAAAAGGCATCGGTTGTTTAGGCAGATACCACGATTATTGCTGTTTGTAAGAGCCCTAGGTAAATGTGCTGGGAGGGATGCCCAGCCTCCCGTGGGAGCACTGAAAGGCAATTCCTACCTTTCAGAGTCCAAAATGAGTCGTGATGTGGAAGAGGGATTACTCCCAATTCTTGTCTATTTGGGATCTCCAAACTTTATGCTGAAGTAGCTGGTGCTGACCCCTGCCAAAGACAGGGGAGAGAGCTTGGTCCAGTTCAGGAAGGTAATTCCTATACCCCCAGCTAGGGCATCCCGTTAAGACACGTATGTGATTGTGAGTAAAAGCATCTGAGGGTGAAGAGTTTGCTAAACGCCCTGGCAGTCTGTCTTGGTAGTTAATAACCAGATAATGAAAGAGTCTGCGTTTTGTCATCTTTTGTTTCAACACTATTGATTTCAGTGTCTGCTGCCAGGTGTCTCCTACTTCAGTATTACAGCTGTAAAATGTGGAACCCTTTTTTTTTTTTTTTTTTGAGATCTATCTTCTGTGGCATTTTCTCTCCTCCATTCAAAGACTCTCTAACACACAACAGTAAAACAAAATAGCAGCAACTGAAGTAAGACACCACAGAAAACAAATTACCAAGGAGTATTGAAGTGCTGCATACCCACATCATTCCTGCAGTCATTTTGGTTGTGCTGAGAAATGGGATATTTGCGTGCACAGGTACCACGTCTGTGCAAATCGCTGTGCCTAAACGCTTTGAACATCTGGGCTTTTGTATGAGGTATGTAAAATCAAATGACATTTTTCCTGCAGAAATATCCTGAAGTCTTGGGGAGCTTTCATTGTTAGCAGGGCTGGATCCCAGCTGAACTCCCCTCCCCTCCAGCAACCACAGCAGAAGTGTCACTGAACACTTGAACTTCGGATGCAAAGACTGTAATTTTCTTTGCTCTGGAAGCAGAGTAGTGTAAAAGTTCCTACAAGACGGCGTAGCTGAAGATGTGTAAATTAGCTTGTGCTTGTATTCATATGTGTCAAAGAAGAGCCTAATTGTGTAGTTTTCTTTGCCTGAGTGCACTTACATTCATGGCCAGTTTCATCAGGAAATGAAGAAAATACTATCTTGGGGAAAAAAAAATCAATCGGTTGAGCACTTCCAGTTTGGATTAGTCCTCATAAGTATGAAGTTATCATTAGAGATCAGGTCATCTGCAGCTAACATGGCATAGCTGGTGTCCTGAAAGACTTATTTTTTCTAAATATGTAACAATTTGCACTTACAAATGGAAGGAGAGATGTAGTTTAAATATAATTTTGGGGCTTGTTTTCAATTGGGAGGTAGTAATGCGGAAAAAAAATTATCTAACTCAGGACTTTTTGAAATATGGATCAGGGTGCCTGATGTATTAATGTGCCTCGGGACAGATTACGGTTCTGTCTGGTTTAAAATGTAATTTAAATGAATTAACTTCCACGTCTTACAGCTGTGACATGAGCCTGTCCTGGACAGGCGCTTGATTTATATTGTCTTTATGAAGATGTATCTGTGCGCATACTATTACTTGCCATCAATATGCATGTGTCACTTGATTCCCGGAGCCACGACCCGACAGGTGACTCTGTTACTGTCACTTAGCTGCTGACATGACTTGTGCCACTGGCTGGGCTGTTAAGCTGTTGTGATGTGACATGACCTGACTCGTAACACTTATGACAGGTCATGCCTCCTGCTTCGGTCAGACGTGGTAGCTAAAGAAAGTCGCGTGTAATTCCTTCTGGTCTGGCTGCACCTGTAGGGAAGGGCATCTTCCCGGGTCGCGGCAGTCACCCCTGCCCGGTACAGCTGCACGGATGGTGGATGTGATGTGTTAGGGGGTTGCTACTGGTCCAGAAAGTTGTACGGCTGAGAGGTTGCCTTAAAGAAGCCTGTCTGACCCCTCGGGATAACTAGGACTAGAGACAGGAGTGTAAAAACCCGAGGGATTCACCTGAACTGCCATTCAATAAATGGAATCACGCGCAGTCATTTCTTGTTCCTACCTGGTAGAGAAAAATGAAAGGAGAGTCTCGCTGTGAAGTCTGATAGCACGGGACCCCGCTGTCCCTTGAAACGTGTTATTATTTGGCCACGCTTTGTGGTTTGGTTACATTTACATTTGGGGAGAAAAGACTGGATTTTAATGAATAGTTATAATGGTAATTATGGCTATGGGATGCTTTCTGCATGAATTTTTAATGTATACCCTTTTACCTTCCAATCTAATACAGTTTATTCTTATTTTCAAATGTAAACATAGGGTAAAATGGTCACATGTGAACTGTCTGCGAAAGGAATCCAGAAACCCCATATTTGCACTCGTTGGTAATTATGCTCATTTACTTTGATTACATGCTTTGTTACAATAGCGTATAGAATGGGCTCTAGACAGATACACGGGTTAAAGCAATTTATGGGATTTATCCTGTCTGTGAAGAGATGTTTTGATGGAATGAAAAATCAGATTCAATTTCCTCTGATAAGGAAGATATTGTTAATTTTCTCCTCTGCTTTATGAAAGTTCACCTGCATGTTATGAATATTGTGGTTGTTACATGCCAATATGACATCTGCAAAAAAAACCTCTTCAAACATAATAGCAGTGAAGAATCTTTCAACAAAATGTGGATGAAGTGGAGCACCAAGCATTAATTTTGCAGATGAGGAAGACGGCAGTTGTAATTTATTTTTTTTGGGGTGCAATCTGGCTCCTACCCCATGCGAGCAGGCTTCGAGTAACTTTTCTGCACAAGTGTCTGAGTGGATGGATGCAGCCCAGAAATGGTGTTTCCAGGCTGGTGCCATTGCCCAGTAATCACAACGCTGCACAGCAGCAGGATTAGGCCAAGGAATGATGCGACATTTCCTCTCTCCATTGCAACTATCCTTTGGTAGCTGCGTTCTGAAACTCGTGTTTAGCAGGAATTAATGTGCATGTAGTGTCACTCCTCTGACACTGTTGTAGCATCAGGCAAAACCGTATTTGGAGGGATGTATCTGATCCAGAGTCAGCAAATGATGCCTATTGACTTCACTTAGTGTCGTGGTTTAACCTCAGTCGGCAACTGAGCACCATGCAGCCGCTCGCTCACTACCCGCCCCCCACCCCGCCCCAGTGGGATGGGGGAGAGAATTGGAAGAGTAAAAGTGAGAAAACTCATGGGTTGAGATAAGAACAGTTTAATAATTGAAATAAAATAATAATAATAATAGATTATACAAAGCAAGTGATGCACAGTGCAATTGCTCACCACCCACTGACCGATGCCCAGCCAGTCCCCGAGCAGCGGCCCCCCCGGCCAGCTTTCCCCAGTTTCTGTACTGAGCATGACGTCCCATGGTATGGAATGTCCCTTTGGCCAGTTTGGGTCAGCTGTCCTGGCTGTGCCCCCCCCCAGCTTCTTGTGCCCCTCCAGCCTTCTCAGTCAGTAGAGCATGGGAAGCTGAAAAGTCCTTGGCTAGTGTAAGCATTACCTAGCAACAACTAAAACATTGGTGTGTTATCAACTTTGTTCTCATGCTAAATCCAAACCACAGCACTGTGCCAGCTACTAGGAAGGAAATTAACTCTATCCCAGCCGAAACCAGGACACTTAGAGATGATCAGATCATTTGTAGGTTATTATCTGTTGCTTCCTTAGAGTTTTCCACTTTCAGTGCCCTTTGCAAATATGAATGCATCGATCCTGAAACACCTCATGTGGCAAATTAAGTGATTTAATTACACAATTTTGTTTTGCCTTCTACATAGCTAGTCAATTTAGTTCAGTGACTGGATTAGAGAAGAACATCCCATCAATCAATGGATCAGACCAGTGAAAGATCCAAGTGTACCATGAGAAATGTGGTCTGTGGCTGCTCTTCTGCAGCAGAAGCGTTAAGCTTCTTGGCTTGCATGCATTGGGTAGACCAAGTGTATCCAAATCTATTTAAGTGGAGTAGAATCATAGACTCATAGAATAGTTTGGGTTGGAAGGGACCTCTAAAGGTCATCTAGTCCAACCCCCCTGCCATGGGCAGGGACATCTTCAACTAGATCAGGTTGCTCAGAGCCCCGTCCAGCCTGACTTTGAATGTTTCCAGGGATGGGGCATCCACCACCTCTCTGGGCAACCTGGGCCAGTGTTTCACCACCCTCAGCATAAAAAATTTCTTCCTTATATCTAGTCTGAATCTGCCCCCCTTTAGTTTAAAGCCATTCCCCTTTAAACTAAAAGGGGGTAGATATAGACTAGATACGGTCTATAGAGTAGTTGGGGTCTACCTGCGGATAGAAATTCAGGATGGCTTCAATGATGGGATGCAACAGAGATTTAATCTATCATCTTCTGGGCTTTGAGAAAAAACAATGCAGAAAGCCCACAGTGACAGTCGACATCAGCGTTTTTCCCATTTGTGGTGGATGTTTTAAGATAGGCAATCCAAAGCAGGACTTTGGAGAAGAGATTTCTCTATGACAGAGGGGTTTTTTCTTCCAACATACACTACGGAGAACTTGTGGAGGTTGTAGCCCAGCTGAAGCACCAGTGACTGCTTGTGTTTCAGCCGCTATAGGTGAACTGTTTGTTTTGAAAGGTGTAAGAAACACATTCGCTGAAACCCAGACAGTGTGTCTGAGCCGTCTCTCCCAGTGACAGACACGCTGAGGGACTGCAAGGAAAAGTCACAGCGGCGACAGGTCACACCAGAGCAACTCACAGCGATCTGTTGTTTTCTCTAATGGCCCCACCCCACTTTTTTAGCTGGGCAAAACACTTCTTCCCGTGTCTGGCAGTTCTGGAGTGGAGAAAATGGGGTTTTACATCTCAGTCCCAGTCCAAGCTCTGGTTTCTGTTGCAATGGGCTGTGCGTGACGGGCTCAGCAGAGGAGCATCAGAGACATACATCTATATAAGCTCTGCCCCGTGACTGACGGCTGCACTCTGTGGTGGCAACAGTGACATTCAGGCAGGTTTCTGATTGCTGAGAAGCATCACAAGATTGCTACTTCTTCTCCAGTAGAGACTGGTGGAAAACATCGCTTCACATACTGAATGCAATCAGCTGACGGAGCCTGTTAAAGGCTGAACTGAGATGAAAAGCTGTAATGCAGATGTGTCACATCACAGTTGCGTTGTCACTCTATTCCTTTGTATGATACGGCAGACCCACAGGAATTATTTTTAAATGCATTCTCTTATTACTGCAAAGTGGTAACTTGAAATATTTACTATTTTATTTGCTTCATGCCAAGTGAGATTTCACTCAGTTTGTCATTAAAACCGCTGTCCTCTTCTGAGGAAAGAGAATATATTTACACAAACTGCGTTCCAGTAGTTCTGTGTTTTCTACAGGAGTAGGGGCTGGCATAATTTCCCGATCTCATCAAGCTTTGTCCACAAAAATCTGTGCTGATGAGCCTGTGGGACCGAAGACAGGTGTAAGGGAAAGGAGTACAAATCCGTTCGTTGCACTCAGCGGGCTGTAGAAAGGCCAAAGGGATCAAACTCCCATTCCTTTGTCACTCCTGTACATGAAACACGGATCATCTTCGACCAAAAAACCCCCCAAAACAGCTACAAAAGACCCTATTCAATTTTGCAAAGTGCAGTATTTTTGATGTACTGGCAGAACACGATTTAGAAATGAAGAGCCGCCGTCTGAGATGAGTCTGCTGGATCCCCGCTGCGGTTCCCACTGCAAACAGTTACGATTTCCCTTTTACTGAAATCATACGACTGGCTGCATTGGCAGCCCTGCTCACAAATCATGAGGGATGACTCTGCCCAATAATGAAAATTTTGAGTATTTTTCCATATAATGCTAGTGCTTTTACTCTTCATCATCTTATTTCCATCACCCTGACAGCCAGGAAGGTACAACTCTAAAAGCCAGAAAGCTGCCTGTCTCACCTCATCACACAAACCTGGGAAGTGGGTGTTGGGGGGGGCAAAAAAGCCAAATGCTGTGAAATTTGAAATGAAATGGGGAGCGTTGCAGCCCGGAGCACGGGGGATGCGGCGCTGGCTGTAGGACCAGCTCCCTCCCAGGTTTCGGACGCGGGCTATGGGACTTGCTTGAAACTTGTTTGTCC
This sequence comes from Aptenodytes forsteri, assembly GCF_000699145.1. Taxonomy (NCBI): domain Eukaryota; kingdom Metazoa; phylum Chordata; class Aves; order Sphenisciformes; family Spheniscidae; genus Aptenodytes; species Aptenodytes forsteri. The sequence goes on along the minus strand of NW_008794155.1, from coordinate 3,032,374 downwards.
TGTCGTTGTCTTACAGAGAAAAACGTGTTCATTTATCAAGGCTGTGGAAATACAAAATACACACATGTGCACACACAGGCATTAAGACCCCCTCTCTATTTAGTCACTGGTCCTCTTCTGCCTTAGACTTCTGCTGTTCCAGGCATGAGCCTCTTTTTAACCTGGGAAATAGTCCAGCTTTATTTCACGGGTGCACCGGTTCCTGGGTGCGACCATTCGGTACTGCCACCAGGACTGTGGAGCTTTTTTTCTCCCTTGCTGACACTGAAACAATGAATATGGATCAGAATTTTCATTTCCTTTTTTACCACATCCATTTGCTTGATAGAACAAGCTTGCCAGCCTAGTTTTACTTTGATAAACCTAATAAGGAAAAAGCACTTTCCAGCTCCATATTATTTTATGCCTTGTTTGTGACTTCAGCATCCCTTATACAGGTTTAAAGACAATTTATTCTTTATTGCCCTTGAGTCATTTCGGGAGAGCAGTTGTGTTTTTCCCGACATAAAAATGTACCCCTATAACATGATGAATATTAAATAGGCGCTTGAATGAAAATGAAATGGCCCGCTCTGACCTGACAGCTCCATTTATTGCAGCACGGCCGGGAGAGAACCGAAATGTCAGCATTGTCTGGCTGTGGGTGCAGGGCCCCGCTCCCAAATTACTTTATCAAATGACCAATTTCACGAATGGACCTAGACGCTGGTGCGAAATCTCTTCTGTGGAGAGTATGTCCTGCTTTCCTAAGGAGTTCATTTGCTGCCCAGCTGAAAGCAGAGCTCGGCTGCAAAAATACAGAGCTGGTTTCTGCTCCTCCGCTGCCGCCTGAGTGGAGCAGTGCTGGCCCAGGGTGGCTCTTCCAGCAGGTGTAAGGTGAAAAATCTGGGTTAATTTAGAAGGGTGATATGTTGCTCTTCGTGAGACTGATAGTTTTGCTCTTTTGATATCACCAGGGAACAGGGATCAGACTCTCGCTGTGCCTGCAGCTCCCCAAGTCACTCATCTTCTCCACACGAGTGGGGCAAGGGCTGAGCATCAGCAGAGCGAACAACTCGGGAGCATAAAATAACCCGGGGAAATCCAGAGGCCGATGCACGGCGATGCCAGCACCCGCCGGCCCTTACCGGGGAGGTGGGGAAGAATCTGCGGATGAGCGGAAGAGGAATCGGTGGGCTCCTTGCAGAGCTGTGCTGGACGCTTCAGCCCCTTTCCGGGGCAATCCGTGCAAGGGTGGGCTGCGAGCGCTGGTGGGAGGTGAGTGGTGGTGAGACGGCTGCAGGCAGAGCTGGAGGTCATCGCCCGTGGGCTCTCCCCTTTGCAGGAGAGCTCAGCTGGAGCGTTGCATGTGTCCCCCTGTGAATTGCCACTTACAGAAAGCAAAGGGGCTGGCTGGGATTTTTTCTTCTACTACCGACAACAAACAGGCACTCTCTTACTATAAAGGAGTATTAGGGGGAGGTGAAATCAATTCCTTTCTCATTCCTGTAATTGGAGAACAGTCCTGGAACTGTTACCTTCCCTAACCCCTAATATGTTCAATTACTCTTCTCACCCAGAACCATCACTGAGACGTGGACTTTCCCATTCCTCGTGGATATGTTTAGCTGCTCGCCGTGCCGGGGGGTGGACAGAAACTCAGCTTGCACACAAGGCAGCACTTCATATTAGTGCTGGCTGGAGCGCTGGTATTCACATTTGCAAGGTCTACCAACAACTTACATGTTTTTCCCCTCCCAAATATGTCACATTTTTAACATTTAAAAGAACAGTTTTGCCTTCAAAGTTAAAATGGAGCAAAATAAATTCATCTGGAGGCTCAGCAGCATGGCATGGACTGAAAACAAGGTGCTAATCCGTAACTATGGTGCAGAACTGCTGGCGCCGGTACAGCGTGGGTATCGGCGTTGCTTATTGACACCCGTTTCACAGCTGGCCGTGTCTCCTCAGTTTCTGCAGGGGCTGCTGTGCACAGGTGGAGATCGTATATGGGTCTTCACTGGCAGGTTTGTTCAAGTCCTTTTTTCCTCCAACACTGTGCTAGTCAATTCCAGCGTGGATATTTTACATGTGTAGCTGTGAGCATATTTTTAAGTGTTAGCAGGATGAGAGGGAAATGCAACTCGTTTTTTAGCTGTTTGCTCCCTCGTTTAGCTCATGGATGGTTTTTGCTGCTCACCTCCCAGACGTACTACCTTGCTCCGGTTGCTCTTCCTTTCCCGGGTTACGCTTTTTCCAAAGACAAATGCAGGTCCGGTCCAAGTGACGATACGAGTCATTAAATGGCTAAAGATGATGGTGTCGTTTCAAGCGAGCAGCAGATGTCTGTAGTGGCCTTTCTGTGCTGCAGCTGGTAATGAAGGCGATGGGGTTGTTTGAGTAGTGTGGTGTAGACTGGACTTATTATTCCTTTCTCTCTAGCTATTTCTCCGACCAGTGTATTGCGTGAATTCATATTGCATTTTCTTCTTTTCCATTGGGGAACTGATGGAAAGATGGCTGTGCTAATAGGATGCAATACAAGTGCCCTTACTGAGTCAAACCTGCTCACTTTATGATAACTGCTTTTCCACGTGGGAAGTATTTATTTTTAGGGAATAGAAAAATGGCTGTATTTTTGCACTACCTATAAATACAAGGGGGACAACCAGATTAATTATCTCTTGCTTTAGCAAAAAGGCCGTGTAATGGCACAGAACAAATAACATAAATCTACCTGAGATTATTTTAACTAACACATTCTCTCAATTGAAATAAAAAACTATCCCGTGCCTGTATCAGGTAGGGAAGCTCCCCAGCCACCACAGCAGCAAATGTGACTGCTCACACCACATCATCTTGGTCTGCTCTGAGACTACCTTGTGCTCTTCACTGTCCACCGCCTCGCTCGCCTGGCAGTTCTGCATTTCATTTCATGGGAATGAAAGAATTGGCAGTATTCTTACTGTTACGCATCAATAAATAATTAAATTCTGTAAAAGGATTAAGCAATAATAGATCGGATTGAGCTAATGTGAGTATTAAGATCTATATGAACGTTAGCCAAAATAGTGTATATTTAGTATTAAAAAAATATACTACAATAAACCCAGTGTGAATGCAGCAAAGCAAATGAAGATTCATGCTCATTCCCTGAGCCGGTCAGGACTGCAAAAAAAAGGTCAGGAAATATCCACACTCAATAGAGACCCATCCTATTCCAATTTGTCAAGTCTGTTAAAGGTGATGTTGAAGTTAGGAGCAGCTTTGCTTTGCCTCGAGGCCAGGCTGGACTTCACGCAGTGCCTGTGCACCTGAGCTTGTTTGCGTGCCCTGATGAATGGCTTGATTTTTTTAAAAAATTGGCTTCCCAGATCTTCCAGAAGCCCTTGAAGAAGTTGAGCCCTGGCACCATGGCGTGTCTCATTGCATGGCCACAGGACATCACTTCTCAGGGTGAAAATCACTCCTGGGAGGGGTGGGTGAGAGCTGCTCCTGGGACTAGCACGCACAGATGGGATCGCAGAGCGGGCGGTGGAGACGGACACCGATGCGGCGCCGCCCCAGGCAGCTGTGGAGAAGCCCCTGTCCCTTGAGGAGCTGTATTTAGAGCAGCAAAAAGGGGTATCCTCAGGAGCAGGCAGCGAAGTCAGCCCTGGTATCGTAAGTGTCACTAGAAAGACGGCAGAGCTCAGCACCTGCATCACTTTTGGTGCTGCTGGTTGTTAACACTTTTTTCAAGCTGCTAGTTCTTTCTAAAGTGTCAGGCTTGACACGTGGAGAGACCAGCCACAGCTGCCACTGGTGGGTGCTGGTTGCCTTATCCTGGCACCGCTGCAAAGACAGGATCTGCCCTCTTGTCGTGGTTTAATCTCAGTTGGCAACTAAGCACCACGCAGCCGCTCGCTCACTACCCCCACCCGGTGGGATGGGGGAGAGAATTGGAAGAGCACAAGTGAGAAAAATTCATGGGTTGAGATAAAAACAGTTTAATAAT
>NW_008794155.1:2999529-3028048 GCF_000699145.1 Aptenodytes forsteri | reverse complement strand
CATAATGGTTACTTGGGAAGACAAACGCCATCACTCCAAATGTCCCCCTCTTCCTTCTTCTTCCCCCAGCTTTATATGCTGAGCATGACGTCACATGGTATGGAATGTCCCTTTGGCCAGTTTGGGTCAGCTGTCCTGGCTGTGCCCCCTCCCAGCTTCTTGTGCACCTCCAGCCTTCTCAGTCGGTAGAGCATGGGAAGCTGAAAAGTCCTTGGCTAGTGTAAGCATTACCTAGCAACAACTAAAACATCGGTGTGTTATCAACTTTGTTCTCATCCTAAATCCAAACCACAGCACTGTACCAGCTACTAGGAAGGAAATTAACTCTATCCCTGCCGAAACCAGGACACCTCTGAACTTGAGATGCGTTTCCCCTCTAGACTCTGACTTGAGGGGTGCATATGAAGGCATTGCAAATCCCAAAATGCAACATTAATGGCATTCAGGTCTGTATAGCTTATCACAAAACTGAAGGACAGTAGTAAAACAGCTCCCTCCTCTTATTTTCCCACCTGTAAGTGCTCATAGAGGTGTTTTGCAACCTTGCCATGATGGCAATAAGCCTTTATCTGAACAAATTGATCCTGAGATACTGGAGTTTGTACCTTGTTTTCTGCTGCCTTGCCTGCTGTTTCTATCCTGGCTCTGAGCAGGTACAAATAATGAATTAACTGCTGGATAAGCCCCGTGCTCCCCTGAGCAATTATTCTGGCTTCTGCCATAGCAGACGCAATTTGTCCTGCAATAACTACAATTTTCTGAGAAGTTAGTTCTGGTTCAGGCACTAATCATCCACATCTGTGCGGCGTGGTTATTTTTGGGGGGAGCCAGTTGTGAGTTAAGCTGTCAGACTGGCACGTGAAAAAGCACGTCTTCGGAGTGCCGCGGTCCTTTCGGGGATGCAGATACGCTCCCAGCTGTGTGTGGCATTAAGTCAATTAGCGGAGAGAGGGACGGTATAAAATATGCAACGATCTTGAGCACTTGGGTAGTGTGTTAGCAACCTTTGCTTCCCCATCTCTGGAAGATCAGCACTAATGACTTAACAAAAATTTAAATCTCAAACATGTAAAATTTGTTTGCAAAAGGTGCTGCAGGCTAGAAATGGAGGTGCTGGTTACAAAGGTTATTTCGTACACCCGCTAATTAATTCTGGGCAAGAAGTGTCATTAGGTACTGAGAAAGAAAATCATGCCAAACGGTGTGTTCGAGCAGCAGCTGGCACGCAGCGGGCAGGCACCTGTAAGCCTTACACACACCTATCCGCCAGTTGTAAAAGCAAATTACGGCCGTGGCTGGAAGACCCCAGCCCAGAGAAGCTGGCCGGCTCAAGGCTTTTCTCCCTGTGTTTTAGCTTCAGAGTGCTCGAACACAGTGTAAAACAGAGCAGGGTGAGACACAAGTTCCTTATTTTGCTGTTTGTCGGCAGCAAGACCAGGATTATGTACGTTAACGAGTGGGCTTTGCCCATTTTCCTGTTACAAAGAAATGAGTGGGATGAAATTTCCAAGTCCTAATAGTTGGAAGTGGCCCAAGAGGACAGCGAGGGTGCGGTGGCAGGGGAGAGCCCCAGGGGCCTGCCGAGCAGCTGAGAAGGGTTTTGGGGCTTGGAGGGTCTTCCAAGTAATTCCAAGCAATCTTCCAAGACAAAAAGTAATGAGATATGCCGAAGGGCTTTAAGATCACATGTAAAGGAAATGGTGACCCCCACACCGGTGTCCTGGTGAGCTGCTGCTGGTTGCTTTTGCTCCTGGGCAATACCCGGAATAGCGGCAGGGCGTGCTTTGTGTGCCTCTTCTGTTTCTGTTTGCTGGCCCACCTCGTCACGTTGATTAGCTGAATCTGGCCATTTCCCCTCCCTGTGAGTGGGGGCAGGCCCCTCCTCCCCCGAGGCTGACTGCAGGGACCCCTCCCCACGTACAGCACCAGCAGCTCTCCCCAAAACCTTTCTCTGCCTTTCCAGCCCGGTTTTGTTCCCAGCACCTCTCACCCCTGATACCTCCATCCAGTGCTAACAGTCCCTGCTCACTCCTGGCTGGTGACACTGCCAGCAGTTTCAGTAGGTCTTCTGCTAGACTTCTTTCCCCGGTGTGTTGTTACCATGAGCAGTATCAAAGGGAAAGGCATGAAAACCTCAACCCAGCTGGTCTTCAGAGCGTTCGACCCGCACAACGTCGGTGGGACCTCCGTGCACAGCCTGGGGATGCCCATGGTCCTCCTGGGCACGTACATCAGCTGGGGCTGTGGGCCTGGCTGGGGTGAAGGGCAGCCGGGGACGGGTGCTAAGTGACATTTGGCCACTGGTCTGGGGTAGAGCTGCCTCAAGCGTCCATGAAACGTCGCCTGCGCATGGGAGACAAAGTGTGCCCTGACCGGTAACGGCCTTCTGGGGGAAAAGAGGAGATAGTAGCTCTTTCGTATCTGCCCTCGGAGATGCTGGGTTATTGAGCGCACAGCAGTGGGAAGAGCTTCTCAGGGACTCCTACAGTGATGGGGATCGGCAGCAGGTATAGTAATCCCACCCTGCAGGTAAAATAATCCTACCCTTTTCCTGCCCTGGACTTGGCAAGAAACTCGGCAAATTGCCTTTTTGCTGGGTCTAGAGAGGTTTGTGAGTGTTTCTGCACCAGCTTTCTCGTTGTAACCAAGGTTTCCCTCTTTGCATAAGGTTTTGCTGAGTCGAAATTGCCTGGTGTGTTAAAACAAAGGAACTCTGTAAACAACGGTAACTAGCTGCATAATTGGTGCTAATCACCTGTGAAACCTCTGCCTCATCTCCAGAATACTACCAGTGTCTTGGGTACATGTACCCTCTATATAAACAACTTTCCCAGCATCACGCTGTTGTCCGAAATGCAAAGTCCACTGCTGAGAGGCTTTGGCAGTGAGATTTTACGGTCTTGTGCCCAATCTTTAAGCAGATGCAGAATCACAGACAGTTATAACCTGTTTACTCATTTTGAATATATTATTAAGTGTTTATTGGTACCAAAAGAGCATAATTAAATAGCATGCCAACTGCAGATGAACACTATATCGATGGTGGCTGGTGGTACGGGAGACGAGTGAATTTTATTAACATTGTCATTTCCAATCCCCAGCATCATTAAGGACTTGGACGTTTTTTATTACAGTTGCAGATCTACCTTAACATCACTAAAGCAATGATAGTGTGGAAAATTAGGTATAAACTGAAAAATAATTAAAGGCCTGGTGACAACTTGATAACACTGAATAATTAAAGTGTTGGTAACAATAAATCCTGAATTTTAATTTTCTCCCTATAGCTGATACCAGTAATTGAGATCAAAAGCAGCTTTACTGCTTTAGGAAAGCTCAGTCATGTATGTATTATTTAAGGAGGGGAAGGAAAAAAGATGAAAACCGTAGGTCTGGGTTAGGTCTGCTAACAGCTCGGGAATCATGTTAAATCCTGCAGGCGGGAAGGTGCCAGAGTCAAGCAAGCCGCTTCCCTCCAGCACTCTTTGAAGAGCACTAAACTGCAGGAGGTACCTTCAGCAGCCTTGGCAATGTTATTTATCTTTAGGATACTCTCCTTAGGCAATACATGAGTGGAAGTGATCAGGGGCATTCATTTTAAAGCACATGGCCACTACACGGGGGCAAACATGAGATCTGCAGCATGGGCTGTGCAAAGACGAACCCGATGGCGTGAGCCACAGAGCAAGAAGAGATGGCCAAGTTACACTGGAGCTGCTCCATTTGCTTTTTCTTTCCTAGGATTTTTGAAGCAGTTATGGTCTTGCCGCGTTGAGTTTGCTGAGATGTTTGGTGCTGGTCCTTTCGTGACTCCTCACACCTGCCCGGACTCAGTGATCTGACCCTTTCTGGGGTAAGTAGTTAAAATCTGGTGGGGGGAAAGGAAATGAGATTGTGTGGCCACATGGGAGAGCAAGGACAGAGGGAGGGAGCCGGGGCCATCAGGGCCTGTCATCACCTCGGTGGCCATGCAGGACTTACCTACAATAATAGTTACAGTTGCTGTAACGATGACTTGAAGAGCATCGTTGTCTGAAAGGATATTAAGTACCTTAGTGTTGCCCAGAGTTCGTGCTGCACGTTTTTACCTATGCAGGTACGTGGGGCTGCCTCCAGGGGTTGCTGGGGCTGACCATGCACCCCTCCATTGGCCAGGGTCACCCCACGAGGGTGGGACGGGGGTTTCAGGGGCGGCTCTGCTCTGCGCTGCGTTACGGGGCATCGACCCCAGCTGGATCCGGCCGGGGTGCGGGACTCCGTGAGGAGCCCAGCAGAAATTGTTCATAGCTGGAGGGAATGGCAGGGGTGCAAAGAGCTCCTAGAAGATCCTTTTATTATTGTGTATATTCAGGTAAAAATAAATAAGCTGTTGAGGTGTTACAATGGCACACAGCTTGCAAACTGGAAAACTTCCAGCATTTTGCAAGGTGATAGAAGGTTGCCTGTGCTTGATGTTTGCAGTAAAATAATCACTTTTTTGTCTTGAATACCCTGTATATCTTTCCACATGCACATACAAAATTTTAAAATTAACTCTACTTGCTCCCTATACTGAAACTAGTCATTACTGTACATTTTTTGTCTAATAAAACCATATGATAGTAATATTTTGACATAATTTCAAAGCCATGTTTAAATAACGTTGTTGGAGGCTATAAGCTGTATCATGACTCCAAAGAGCTGAAAAGCCGAGATCTCCCTCGCTGTCCTTTTCCCGTTGGCAGTGAGTGATTCGAGGGCAGCGCTAAAAGACTTGTGCGAGCGATGCCTTTCCATGGCAGCGCTTCTTCCCCTGCGTGCATATCATGTCATTGCATTCATCTGCGTGTGTTTATCGATCAGCTTTATTGAACTGAATTTGACAGTGAGCATGGTGCTGCTGCCTCATACGAGAGTGGGCACAGCTTAACGTGGGGTGAAGAGCGTTTTGGCTCTGGTTGCACGTTTAGGACTGGAAGCGAGTGCCTTATTGCCTCCATTATCTCATCCACTTCTGATCCCTTGTCGATTACCTTAATATCCTTTGTATCCCACCTGACCCCTCATTTGGAAAGTCTTTGAATCAGGTATTGGCTTTGCGATTCAGTCTTCACTTGGGATTGCAGCAAAAATCAAACTGTAAATAATAAACAGAAGTAGGAGGCGTTTCTGTAGGACTGGGGCACTAGGGGATGCTTGGGGAGAGACTACACACCCGGTACCCAGCTGCCTTCCCAAAGATTAGGAGATCTTGGGATGAAATAAAGCACAAATACCTCACAAAGCATGGACTCTGCTCCAAGGGACTGATAATCTCAGTGAGCAGAAGGAAGGGCTGTTGGGAGGGAGAGAAGAAAAGAAGAAAGATTCTGCTGAGGTCTTGCAGTAGACCAGCAGCTCCTCTACTGCACAGCCTCATATCTTCTCCAGCAAACCTATGTCCACATTTAATGAGTTTGTTGAATATTCCTGTAATTCAAGCAGTCTCTCCTAAGGACTGCTGCTGGAGCAGATGGGATGGGGGATGCACGGCTGCAGTGAGGGTGCAAGAGGCATCCAAAGCCATGCCCACATCGGGGCGAGGACATGCCAGCCCTGAGCATGCTGCAGCTGGTGTCACGGTCCTGTGGCAGGGCAGGACCCTGCAGGCACTCCCTGCTGCATTTTGGGGATACCTGCAGATGCCAGGGGGAGCTTGGCCCCAAGAGGACCAGCAGCAATTGGGGGTGGGGGCGCATCCTGCACACCATCCACTTTGGGTGACGGCTCTTGCCCCAGTGCAAAGCCAAGGGCAGGATGAAGGTGTATTTTCCAGGCAAGAGTTTTCACTGGGTTTGGCTCTGCTGCCTCTGCAAGAGCCGAGCAGCGCAACGGCAGATTGTAAAGGGACTCAGGGCGCTGTAACTCTATCAGTTTTGATCAATTTTTCAGTAGAGTTAGTAATACACCAGAGAGCGTGTCAATGTGCTTTATGGAGGTCTGCAAGTGCCTACCGTGGCTAATCCATAAAGCTCAAACAGTTTCCTGGAAAACAGACATTTTGTTGTCACCATGAGGAGACTACTAAGCAGTGGGGAAAAAAAAAAAAAATAGAAGAAAAAGAGACAGAGTCTGCAGTCCCTGCTCGAGCTGCTGGGAACACCACGGGCAGGAACCGTGGGCAGCACCTGAAGGACGGGCTCAAGGCAGCTGCCTGCAGTGTCCGACAGCCAGAGAGAGCAGGGAAACGGGCACCGCCGCCGTCCCAGTGCCCCTTCAGCCCTCACCCCTGCAACCCTTCCACTCCCTCGCCCAGCAAAAGCAACTGTGCTTCTGTTTATTTAAAATGAAACATAACAATCAATGTTTAGCAATTCATGGAGATGTAATTTAAAACACAAAACAGTCCCCCCGCCTCTGCCCCCAATCCTTAAAACATGGGTTGTTACGAACTGATAGCATTAGCTCCATGCTTTAAGCATATTGAGTGGGAAAGACATTTCATCACTAAAATATTTGAATGGTTCTCCCAGCTCTCTGAATTTATCACTACGATATAAGATTATTTTGCTTTCAGGGTATTTACCAAATCCTTTTTTCTCAGACTACCCAAGACACCCTGACTCCCTCTCCCCCTTCCCCACCAACCACTGAAAGCTTTCATGAAATTGCTTTTAAATGAACCCATTTTTGGACTTCTTTCAAAGCATCTTCTGTGTTTTGAACCCTAGAGTGCATTTTGGGTACCCCACCATACCCCAGAAACTGGGATTTTACTGTTAAAAATTAGCGAGGAGAGTGTTTTCACATTCACCTGACTCCAGGAGCTGGGAATTAATAAAAGCAACAAATATCCTGACACTTGAGATAAAATAGTAAGAGTGGGTGCTCACCGCGGAAGCGCAAGGTGAATGGAGGTCAGAGCTGAAAATCACTGTATAGCTGGAGCCCTCCTCACTCCTTACCCCCCCCAGCATTGCTTACGCATTGCATGGATTCCCGCAGCCCATATGTGCTCACGGTATACATCTATGGAGTGCCTCTGCCCTAGAGAGCAGGGCTGGTCCTGCCTACACCTCTGCCAAACCAATCTTTCTGATTTCATCTCTTATTCATAGGAGAAATACAGATTTCAAAGGAGGAGAAAAAAAATTGCCCAGAGATTTGACTATTGAGCCTGAGGAAAATCTCCTGGCTTTTTTCTACAGTAACTGTTCCAAAGTACGGACATTTTCAGAGATTACCGGTTTGCTGAATACCTTTTTTTTCCCCACTGTGTTCAATATAAAGTCCTTTTCCTCTATAAAAGAAGGCTAATCCACAAACTGAAAGCCAAATACTTCACCCTTCCCCGTGCCAAGTCTTGATGCAGAGAATAATATTCGGCAGGCAATAATCACATTGTAAACGTTGCCTAAGGCCTGGTTCGTACAGGATGAGAAGTCAGCGAGTGATAAGGTTCCAAACGACCTCTGTCAGCTCCTAAAAAGAAAAAGCAATGACAACAACAGCCCGTGTTAGGGGGAAAGGCCAGCTCAAGCACAACTAAATGGGGATCCAAGCGTAAGAGAAAGAGCAGAAAAGTGTCCTTGCATCACCATCTAGTGGCTTTTGGTAAAATAAATCTGTAGTCCCTTTCATTTGGACATTTTCTCCTCTACCCGTTACTGCTAAATGATAGACAAGCACGTTGCTAAACTTGCATCAGAAATGCTGGGCTGAGTCAAAGCTGCTCGATTTGGACGTATTTCTTCGGATTCAGTATTTTATAAATATTCCTCAGTAAGTTTTCAGGCTTTCAAAGTGGTTTTCTTCCTCTGCTCACTTTGTGGCCGGAGCCGCTGCAGCAGCCGAGAGCTGCTGGGCTCCAAAGGGACCGGCTGCCACGCTCCGGGGGACCAACGGGCATGTTTGCTGCCTGGTATAACTACCAGGGTTTGAGAGATGGCAGAACATAGAACATACAGTGAATGGAAAGGAAACGTTAACCCAGCTTTCAAAGACATGTTAATTTAGCTAAGGGTATTCTTTTTAAGAGCAGGACACGCCAGAAAAATTCACAGAAGATCAGCCAAAGCTTCAGTGAAAGGTGAGCATCCCCCATTGGACTTGTACCCGCTCTCCCACCATTTGCTCTCTCTGTTTACACAGAAAAGGGCGACTTGTCGTCTTATTTCCGTCAATGGCATAAAAAGAAGTATTCCATTTTTGTAACAGACTTTTGTCCGGCAGAGTGGCTTCTCTTGGGGTACTTTGGGTGCTCGGACTGTTCAGGCCTCTTCCCTTCGGCAGTGGTGCAGTGTCACGCATGCTGTAACGGCTGGGCTCAGCCTTGCTTTAAGAGCAGGTAAGTAAACAGAATTTCAATTCTGATCCGTCGTTTCAGGTGCAATTGAAATGTAATCGGTAACATTAATAATTCAATGCTATTTTTGTGTTATCTGCTCTCTGAGCTCTCTGTGGCCCTTATGGGAGCTCAGCACCCATGGGTGTCTGGGTCTGCCAGCAGTTTGCATCACCTTGCAACGTGCTGTGATTAATCCAAACTGCCCAGCTGTAACTCCTGCCCCTGCAGACTTACTTGCTCCCAGTTACGGGCTGGTTAGTGAGCCCCGCTGAAACACAGGAACATCGATTTAGCACACCAGCACTGCTGAGAAACCTTAACATAAAGCAAAGCTCCCACGGTGCTGAGCTCCCCCGGACACAACCCACTCCTCAGCCATCCCAGCCCTATGAGGGCTGTGGTGCTGCATGTGAGGGTCCCTTATCACAGCCTCGTTTCGTACCAAAAACTCCTGTCCTCCTTAGTCCATCCTCTTGAACCAGAAAAACTGCTCAAGGATCAGTCCCCACAGCCTTACTATTTGCACTGCTGACTTCGAGCTGGGGACAAAACCTCTTTCCCTGGCAATCCTCCACATTTCCGTACAGCGGCGTTTGCAAATGCCCTGATTTTGGAGCACTGTACCTGTCAGATGTGTTTAATCCTGCCGATGCTGTGCTCCCATCCAGCCAGGGAAAGTAAAATTCTGAGCGTATTTTCCTGGCTGAAGACTCGTGAGCTCTTGAGCGGCAAAAGCCACACTTTACCGTACCTGTCTTTGCTCTCAGAGATATTTTTTTTTTTGAACGCTTTATGGTCTATAGAGCAAAAGCTGGTCTTCACCTTCAATCAAAGAGCCTTTTCTGAAGGTGGTCACGCTGGCCTCTCCCTCTGCCCTTGCCTTAGCTCTATAATTACAACTACATGAGATATGACCTCTAGTAAAACAGTTTGAAAAGGGTGGTTTGAAAAGGTCTGGAAGAACTGCACCGGCAGCCAGGCTTTAATGAAAAGGCAGGAAGGGCTGTGTTAAAAAAAATAATTGATCTCCAGATCTAGGTGCTTCGTGGTTTTGGGAGGTTGAATCGAAACGCGGCTGGAGCGGCTGGGCCCAGCAGCAGCAAGTGCTGTTGCCCCGGGGGGGACGGGACAGGTTCTGCTTCTCCGATGTCATCTTTTTCAGTACTTATCAGAAGTCATATTCTTTTTCCTATAGGAAAAAAAACTGTATACACATATTAAAACAAATACTGTTGCTTGAACTCCAAGATCTACTGCTGCCCAGGAACTGTTAAATATTTAATAGGGTTAATGCAAAACAAAATTTCTTCCTTTAATGAGAAATCTTGTCTTTAACTATCAGGAAAATGGGTGCTACAAAATTACTGGTTATCTTCCTCTCTACCAGAACTTGCCTAATGCAGAATAACACGCTTGCACCAAATATTTCACTTTGTAGAATACAGAAACTGCCGGTTATACCTTAGAAGTTTTGTCTAGGAAATGGAAAATAACTATCTAATTGATTCATTAAAAAAAGAAATGCTGCTGCAGAAGAAAATAGCTCTGCTCACAAGAAAATCAAAGTTACATTACATGGACCTTAATCAGTTGTTCTAGGTGGAGCAGGGAGGTTTGCAAAACATGAACTAGTAACACTATGAAGAACCCTGTAAAAATGCCTAGGACCTTCCTGACATTCATCAGCCTAAATGCTGATCACTATTTAGAAGATAAATTCATTGGAATTTGATTTCCAAATACTCAGACTTCCCTGCCTGGAAGCGCAGATCCAAGGCTTGTTGTGGTGGGCTGATGGAGCCGGGGCATCGAGGGGGCTCGGCGCCACGGGCGATACCAGCCCTGGGCAGGCTCGCCCCTGGGAAAAGCAAATGACCTATTTCTGCAGGATCAGCCCCAAACTGACCACCGCAGCTGCAGCAGGTGGGGAAAAACACTGTTGCTTTGTTTTTCTCGCACTGCAGCCTGACTCTAGCTTTAGCCATCATCTCGCCTCGGAGATCAAAAAAACCCAAGTTGTACGAAAAACACAGTTTAGCGCGGATTTAGTCACGAGCTTGCTGGAACAACCTAGAGCACAGCTTGCAGAGGGTACATCCTCCAAAGCCACCCTGCCGCCAATTCCTGCTGGCGCAGGCAGCTGCCCACAATGTGCTGTTGTTTCCAGTGCAGAGGGAACAAAGGCTGTTGTTGTAGGCTAATGCCAGCTCAGTTGTGGCATGCGCCTACGTGGGCTGTTGGAGCCGAGGGGGGGGGGACACACAGGGGGGCAAGGGAGGGGTATCAGCCCCCAGTGGATGTACAAGGAGGTTTCCAAGGGCTGTGCAGCTCCTGGATGCTGGAGGTTTCTCTACAGCTCCGGTTGCTCCGGGGAGGTACGGCTTTCTGCCGCGGCCCGTGGGATGCCGATCCCTGTTGGTGGCATGGCGGGGTGGAGGGGTGCCTGGGCCAGAGCGGGCTGTGTGGCTTAGCTGGGACAAGGTGGAGGTGGCTGGGGGACACGAGGGAGCTGCGGCTGCAGCGTGTGGGGCTTGGCTGAGAAACACAATCTGCTGTCCGCTGGTGCACTGTTGGTGTCTGGGGGCTGGTGTCTCTGCTGGAAATATTTAGGGATGGAAATGGCTGATATAAAATCACCACCCGAGCGGTCAAGCAGCACCAGGAGCCAAATCTGCATTTTAGAGCTTCTGGTCTTTCCTCACTTTGATTTGAATATTTTGGCTAAGAGCAGCGATGTGGCCGTGTCTAGCTTAACATGTTGCTGCGGACCCGCCTTGGGGTGGAGATAACTTAAATCCATTTGGAAGCCGAATCTAGTATAAACCAAGACAGGTCACTTGGTGGTGAAGCATCCTCACCTGAGAGCGTGATCCCTGGCCTAGGTGAGCCGTGCGGGGCAGGTGGTGTTTTGGGAGAGGGATCTCAGCAAGGGAGGAGGTTTTATTTGTCATCTGCTAAATCTGTTCTGCCCATTGCCTTCAGGGAAAGGGAGTGGAGAGGATCCTACCGCTGTGCTTTCCACCACCAGACCTCACTTGGAAATATAAAGTCTCTAAATCCTTTCTTTTTTACATTTGTGTTATTAGATTTTAGTCAAAAGGAACATCAGTCTTGTGGATGCTGGTAGGAGAAAAGGCTGAACCCGGGTGCAGGGAGCACCCAGGATTTTCTGTATTTGTAATAGCGACCACTGCACCACCAGCCATGCCGTCCCATCCTGGGTGACCTCCAGCCACCTCTGGCTCGGACAGCTCTCCCCCAAAAATGTTTCCTTGCTGTCTAATTCCTGTGGTTTAGCAAGCAAAGCAGGAGCAGGCTGGGCTCGCTGCCCCCCGCCCCGGCTGCCCGTCCCCCCTAGCCCCTTCACGGGGCAGGGACAGGGGGGTGCCAGGCTGCCCGCAGGGCTGCAGTGCCCACTGGTGGGTCCTGCCATTATGCCCCATTTCCGCTGAATCAGAGATGGAAAAATCACTTGCTCAGGTCTCTGGGCAGCCAGCGAGCCCCTCTTCTCTCCGGAGAAAGCAGGGATCTCCCAGCGCATCCCCAACATGTCCGTTCATCAGGCAGCAGCATGGCAAGGATGCGGGAAAGCACCTCCTCCCACCTGGGGCAGCGAGCACAAAGGAGAGGCAGGGTTCAAAGCAAATTAAAAAGCAAATGGAAATGGCCCCTGGGTCTGCCTGGCACCAGCTGACACCCCTCAGCCATTTCCACTCAGGTTTTAAAGATTTTGAAGTCTGAATCTGTCCCTTTTTTTTTTGTCCCCCCCTTGAAAACAGCGCAGCTCCTGCCTGATGAGCTCAGCCCTGCAGACGTCAGGCCTTGCGCATCGCCTGCCCCGGCCCCTCGCTCCTTCCCCGCCGGGCTCGGGTTTCCCCTTCTCGCTCCGGTGACGCTGCCTGTCCCGACAGGTGCCGGCAGAGCTGCAGCCGCACGCCGGGATCACCGCCACCGTCACGGTGGGTTGAGCGGCCGGCGCGGGGCGGGGCGGCAGGTGGACATGCTATCGTAGGGGCCAGGCACCCAGCTAACCCCCAGCCCCGTGCCCAGCCGCCGTGCCCCGGCACGGCACCCGCCCTGACCATGGATCCGGTCCCAGAGATGAAGAGGTACGTGGGTTTTGGAAAGGAGCGAGGGTGCGTGTTTCCCCACCGTCCGGCTGGGTGGCAGAGCCAGCCCCTGCTGTCCCTGGGTCACGGGTGGACGTGTGTAAGGTGGGAGTAACAGCAGATGTGCCCATGTCCTGGGAGGGATGGGGGCTAAACTAGCCTTGTGAGGAGACCTTTAGCCCCTTAGCAGCCCAAGTTTAGGTGTGATGAAATTATGAGTTATGAAGATGTTCTTGCAATTTGTGTTGCTAGAAACCTCTTGAATTTAATGACTTTTTCAACTTAAAGGTGCCGTGTCACTTAAAGCGACCCTGTGAATTCCTTCTGTGCCCTGCACCTGCAGTCCATAATGCAACCTGCTCGGTTCACGGAAGGGAAGAGGTTTAGCCTTGCTAACGGCGAGCTCTGACTTAGTCAGGAGCCGCGGCAGGACGAGCCGTGCCCATGAGCATCCCACTCGCTGGCAGTCACTGCTTCGGTCCTGCTGTTGGGTATCGGGGTCCTGGGATGGGCAGCACCAGCCCAATCAATTTTCAGATCCAGCCTAGAATTTAAGCCAGGTTTTAGAGGAAGTTCATTTGTTCCCAGCAATAATTAAGTCTGTTTCACCTTCCCAGCAACAAACATTAATCAATCTTAGAAACCCTGCTTGGGGAGAAATGGCAAAAGTCTCGGTAGAAGTTAACTTGGCATCATCCGTCCTGGTGAATACTTGTGCTGCAGTCTGTCCAGATCACCTGGCAGGTCTCCTGGGATGGCTGGAAACATTTGACCGGTCAGAAATGGAGTTCATGTGCCTGGACCCCGAGAGCTGTTCCTCTCTACGCAGGAGAAGCCACGCTACCCCTTGGCATTGTAGTGGGAGATTTATTCTGAAAACCATCTTGCTCGGTTCAGCCAGCTGAGAGGACAAACTAGTCCCCTGTTTTGACAGGCAGAGATAAAAGAGGTCAGAGGGTTGAGTGGAAACTGGAGGGACTGGCCTGCAGCCAAACTGGAGCTTACGGAGGGGACTGAGTTCAGGCTTGTTGCTGCTGAACTTCTGTGTGTTCTTTTCTGGGAGGGCGATGAGGTCAAGGTGGTGGAACCAAGACCTTTAACGTACCTCTTGGGAGCCAGGTATGTGATTTTGCCAGTGAACTCAGATGAAATCAACTGTTCCTGCGGGACTCTGGCATTGCCCCAGCGTCTCCGAGACTTCTGGTTCACCTTAGTCTTTTCTTGCCTTCATCAACCAAAGCAGTGTGCTATGTGCACATGTGGCCACTTCCTTGCTACCTGCTAGCACAGTCATTACATATTGTATCTCAAAGCCCTACTACAAGACTCCCTTTTTTCTTTTCCACCTCCTGGCTTGTTTCTTATTCATGCAGGAGTTTTCTCCCTGGCAGAGGGGACTCGAGGGCTGCTTACTGCTTTTGCAGACTGCTTGTCATGAAGCATTTTCTAATGGCAAAGCTTTGGGAGCAGCAACGTGTCTAAACTCAGGTTATACAGGAATATCACCCCTAAGTCTTGCTGTGCATCTCGATATTGAAATGTGGTTACCCAGAAGATGACTTTTCCCCTTTGCATAGATAGCCTCATCCCAACACTTTCTTTGCAGAAGCGAGGTCCTTGCTCCAATTTAATTTCATCCCTTCCTTTTGCTAGTGGCACCTCATGCATATTCCATAGATGAAGCACGTTGTCAAAGGAAAATGAAGATGTGACTTCATTGCTGGAAATCTTCACAAAAACCCCCAAGCTAAGAATGAAAACATATGACTGAATGAAAACAGGTTATGGTCAAATGAACGCATTGACTTTTGCCCTTGGAGTCCTGTGCCTTCTACAAGTTACCCAATGTAATATTTGCAGCCAGGAAAAACTGAACTTAAAGAAAAAGCAAAGCAAAAAGGTCCCAGAAACATTGGGCCGAGCAGATCTTTTAGCACTTCAGATGCTGGAGCTCACTATAGCCTTTTCCTAATTTCACTGCTTTCTTCTACTCCATGATTAAAGGTTTCACAGAGTGTGTAATATCGACTAGTCTAATGCCTTCCACAATATTGACTGGTTAACGATTCTTCAGAGGGAGGAAAAGCTTCCACAACACATCTCAGACAAGCACTGGTGCAGGTGGCCAGTCCATTGCTGATACTTACGGGTGATCAGCTAACCAAGAAGTTTTGACTTTCTTTAGTGTAGTAAAAGAGAACAAATAGCATTGATTATCAGGCGAGGAAAAGTTGTCCTGGAGCGTCTTCCTCTTGTTCTGCATTTGCAATGCAGCTTCAAGAAAGCGTACAGGTTCTTCAAATAACTGAAGTGCTATACTTTCCTTACAGGAATAGGTTCCCCAGCATGAACTTTGAAGCAGAGATTCTGACAGCTCCACACGATAATTCAGGTATTTGGGAGAAAAAAAAAAAAAGGAGATTAAAGTAAAATGCCCACTCAGCTTGCTAACACTACAAACATGTTTTATTTCTTTCGGAGTTAGAGATTGTTTGAAAAAAAAAAGAGACAGGATGCTAAACTGACTGCAATTCAGGTGATTTCAGGTTTATGTTAGGGTATAGTTCAAAGTGTTGAGGATAGATGGTGATACCTTTACCTCCAATAGGGCTGGACATAGGGTCTCCATACGTACCTACCAGAAACACAGCTGCCAATGACGTGTGGTTTTGGAAACAGCACAGGCATTCAATTTAAGACTGCACAGTCCTGTACGAGACATACCTAGTTTTCTTACTAGTGGCAACTAAATGCAAATGATAAATAAGCAGTTCCTTGAAAGGCAAAAATGAGGATGAAGATGTTTTGCTGAGTCCTGTCCTTCATCCTCATTTCGCTTAGGAGGAAAAGCTGATTTTTTTCCTATTGAATGCTACCTTTCCAATGCTGATCTCACATGTTGAGGCTGGCACTATGACTGCCTTCCTACTGCAGCCCCCTGTCTGAGATAGACCCCAGAACCAGTACTTAGCTGCATGGCATCTTCTTGTGAGCCTCAAGTCTTAGCATTGCTCCTCAGGCCCAAGCAGCTGGCCAGAGCTTGTGCCCTGGCAGCAGCGCTGTCATTAGGAAGAGACAGCAGGAAAGTGAGTTTTTGCAATAATTGCTTGCAAACCCTTGAGTGGCCCTGGGTGTTGGTTCAGAGCTAGAAGTCTTGGTCTCAGCCACCCACATTTGAGCATGAGCCTGTTCAGATGAAATGCTTTTGCTATCAGTTGCCCTCCTGGCCACGAGCTGCAGTTCCCAGCAGGGAATCCACCTCTCCAGTAGTGCATTGCAGCCCCATGCTGGCAAGAGTCAGAAATGAAGTGCATGGGGTTGTCTATTTTTGCTTCAGCTGCAGGTGGCAGTTTTTGTGTTGTATCACCCCTAATAGCCCATGTGCCAACAGCTGGCGATTTCAGTTACACCGTCCAGCATGTGTGAGAGCGACGGCCCCTCCAGGTTTGGACCTGCTGTGCAATTCCCTTCACCTTCTTGCCTTGAGCCTTCCAGAAAAACACTCCAGTTACCTCCCTTTCTGCAAACCGAGTACGCCATATCTATCTAAGCATCTTCAGGAAATTATGGGGATATTTTCCTCAGGGAGACCTGTAATAACGAGGCACTTAACAAATATGCTGATGTCAAAGGGCATCTAAGAATAATTTTCAAACCCTGAGTGTGAACAGGTTGGAAAGTGTTCGCATGAGCCCACCTGCTTGGACGGCTCCTGGGCCATGCGTTCTCCCTACCGTCTTCCTGACTCTCTGGCTTCTGTTGGGTTGGGTTGGGTTTCCTCCATGAGGTAAGTGCTTTGATCCTTCACTTGCCTTGAAGCTGCTAACACACAATGTATATTTATTTCTCAAGAGCTATATGTGATCCCTTCCATGAGAAGTCTCACGGCCGAGGAGTATGTAGAAGCCTTTAAGTCATTTTTGGATCATTCAACAGAGCACCAGTGCATGGACGAGTTCAACAAGGAAGAAATGCCCAACATCATGGCTGGGTAAGGAGCGCTTCCACCGAAGTGGGAAAGCCATCTGTTATCTTGGGAGGGCAGCTTGCATACAAGGGTCAGCAAACGTGTTTAAGGATTTTCTGGGGCATGAATTAACTTTTAATGCTTTTTGATTTTAAGTCCCTTAATAGCGGTCTTTAGGATATTCTGTTTAATGACTCCAGAATACATGCTATTTCAATTAATACACTGTGCTGCCTCTCAGCTTATGTTAAGGAAAGAATCAAGACCTCATTTTCATGTCCATCTCTTTTCATTAGCTGACTTTCCAAGGATTAAAGTATTTTTTGTTGTTTGTTTTTTTCAAAAGAAATCTCTCTTGTGCTCTCTCCCTGCTTTTGGGACTTCATCACGCATCAGTCCAAACAGAAACACATCTCTAATTCTCTTCTAGTGACTAATTCTTGATTTTCTCAGTCCCCTAAGACCTCCTTATTTCTATCCTAAGTCGATTTGCATTGCTTAAGTACCAAATGATAATCAGTTTTGTGAAGTATTGATGTAATATACTAAGCCTGGATGACTGCAGATAAGTTTTAGAGCAGCCTAGATCCAAACCACAAGAAAGATCTTTCAAGTTTGGGTAATTTTTGGATGTTATGGAAACTGCTTTCTCTATTGAGAAAAAAATTTAGGCAGGCAAATTTTTATTCTCCAGATCAGATATATATAAAAAATTAGCAATAAAATAATAATTAAAAAATATTTTGTATTGGGAAATTTTAATTGAAATATTTACTTATGTGAATTTGAAATGATGCAAAACATTGTGGCTTCTTATGATGCTGATTGTGGGTCTGTCAAAGGGTCTTGACCCTCATTAGGGCTAAGGCTCCTTGACTAGCTCACACCCTGCAGGATTTACTACCCTCTCCCCTCTTGTTGAATCATTGCTGTGGTGTCTCCTGAGATTGTGTATGGGAAAATCAATCCCTCTGCACAGTCCATGCCCGAGAGCAGAATAAGGCCATAAAGCATGTCACAGCAGCGAGGTGCCTCGAGCCCGGGCTCCTCATCCTTGAGCCAGGCTGTTATTAAATATTCTGCTAGGAACCACAAGGTTGGGTGGGGTTTTTTTGATCTTCTCAGAAGTAATTTTTCTAAGGTAAAAATTACTGAAGATTTTGACCTTTCCTCCCAATTTCAAACCAAGACGAATATTGAAAAGAGAGGATTTCCAGTCATCTGGATAGCCTGGTTTTTTTTTTTTCCTGGGCATTTATATCCAATATTGGAAAACCAAACTTGTCCTCTGAGGGTGCAGAGGTTTTGCCCCATCTCACCTTGTCCCTGCAGTCCCGGCTGGGGAGCGGTGCCCATCCCAGCCAGGCACAGCCCCGCTACCCCTGAAGAAAACCCTTCGCCCTGGGGTTCCCTGAGGCCTTTTTACATGGTGCCAGCCACAGCTTGAAGAAAACTCTCTGGCAGAGGAAGAGAAACACTATATCCTGCTGCCTACTGTACTGTGAAATATGAGCTTGCTAATACAGGGCTGGCTCCCGCCACGCAGTTGGTTATAGCTGGGCTCCAAAGGGATGCTCAAATTTCTATCCCAATTCACGTGGCAAAACTCAGTTAAATTTCCGGGCCAATGTGGCATCCAAGATACTGGAATTAAAACATGAAGTTGTGTGACGTAGTGTGGTGGAGTAATGTCTACTTATCGTTTCAGTCTCGGCAATGGAAAATCAACTATAAATGTTCTGGGAGTTGGAAGTGGCACAGGTAAGGAGCTTAGCAGCACCACTGATACTGGGGGTCAGGGGGTCCCTGTGGGTAGCAGAAAGTGATACTGAAATTTTGAGCAATGGGGGTAACTACTCAGGCGTTAATAACGGTATTTCTCAGTGAAGCAGAGAACAGCAAACAGGGCGTGGAGCCGGGACGAGAGCAATGCTCTCTCTTCCTTCCCCATCTCCCTTATAAAACGCTGCTGCTCAAATTTGTCCAAGAAGTGAGATGAGTGTGATTATTTTAGTTTAGTCTCTGCCTCTTGATGACTCTCACCTGACTTTATATGTCTCAAAGCAAGGAGTCCTGCTCCGGGTTAGGTATGAGAGCATCTTCAAGCCTTGTCGGGGAGAATTAGAGACATCTGAGAGGTTCGTTCCACCCAAAGTCCTGTCTTAGAATATCCCACCTGAAGGGATCTCTCATTTTGCTTTGCTTTTAGGGATCCCAGAGGCCAAAGCTGGGCAATGCTCTGCTCCAGGTGGTGCAAAACCAGCTGGCCACAACCATTAACAGGGGGCCTCATCAGCTTTTTCAAGACGTGTTTCTTTGTTACTACTGTGTTTTTATCCGGTGATAAGTAGGGTTTAACAACTAATGGTATTTCCCTCCAGACAGAAACCCATCTTTTGGAAAAAAAGTTTTAAAGCTGTTCTAAATGCATTTGTGTTTAAAAAAAAAAAAAAGCGGTGAAACATCCAGCTTTGCTCCTAGGGAAACTGGAAGAAAATAAAAAGTAGAGAAAAGAAGTGGCAGTTTGATTTGTCAGAGTTTGCTTTTGCTTTTAAAAGTATTTTCAGCTGAATTTTAAGTGTTAGTACTTTCAAATGAAAGTATTTTTCTCACTTTTTTTTGCTTGTTTTCCTGAGTAAGAGGAAAATAGCATTGAATTGTTTTCCCCAGTTGGGAATATGTTGGAGCATATGAGAAAGCAAGCAGGAAGAAATCATTCAGTTCTCAATTACACTCCATTTTCATTAAGTAATATAAAACCAAAATTCTGACTCCAAGAAAACACAAGGGAAAAATGAACTTTTTGCACTGTCCTCATTTTTTCTTATTTCCTCTTCAGAAGACGTTTTAATGGAAAAATAGGTTTCCTGGGTAGCTGCCCCTCCCAGACTTGCACTCCCTCAGCTTGCTCATGGCTGTAAGAGCTGAACTTCTGCAGCCGGGCAGAGGAGTGAGCTGGGATGGCATTGAGCAAAAGGTTAGATCTGATCCCTGACCTTTCCAGGCTTGGACTCTGATTTCACAGAGCCCCCGGAATTAGTTTAGTTGACAAAAATATTAATGGGGATTAGTGACCGACTCCACATCCTAAAAGACTGCTGGTCGGTCCAGATCACATTTTCTCATTCACCCCATGTTTTCCCATGGCGGGTTTAACTATCTCGGCTGTAACCTCCCAGTTAGTGCCAGCGCGGGCTGCGGTTTGCAGAGGGCTTTCACTCCTGTTTCAGCCTCGCTGAAATATTCAGTTAATGCTGAAGGGTTGTTGCCGGCAGGGCAAGCTGGAGCAGAGAAATTCCTGCTCTGAAGCATTGTATTTTACCGCTTGTTTTTGCAGGCACCCCAGTTGAGGACGTTATTACCTGCTCTTGCAAAGACTGGGTTTGGACGTTTTACAGAGATGGAGTAAAAAAAACCTCAAACAACTTATAAAATACCCATTTGCTGTTGATATACCCATTTGCCACCATCAGTGGCTCCAGGGCACGGGAGCAGCGATGCTCTGCCTCCTGCCTGCCCTGAGCCTGCCGGGAGCCCACATCAACACCTCTAATTGCTGGTGTTTCCCACCCCAAGGCACCTACTAACTGGCATTTAGGACTGTAAAGTGATTCAGCTGCTTGCCATAGGGCAAGCAACCTTGGGCAACCTTGGCAACCTTGATTGCCAGTGTCAACAATATTGGTCCACGCACCCACCTTCAACGGAGGGAGCCACAGCCTCTTTCCTTCTGCCTTTGTCCAGCCCTGCACCGCTGCCACTGCATTCCTCAGGGGTCTTGAGTATTTTTTCTCCAATTTCAAAAGACTCGTCCTTCTTTGAATGTCCCTGTAGTGCTGGAATGGCTGATATTTTCCTCCTTGAATTCTATTTACTGCAACACCTGCCAAAGATGACGACTTTTCTCATAGATGGCACATCAGCTGAAAGCCTAGGGAAGATGCAGTATCTCATATCAAGCCCTCTCTGTGTGACATTTGCAAGGGCAGGACTATTTTTAGGGCCCGCCATCAGCTACAGATAGGATTCTTGCAAAGGTTCACTCAAGGTTGTTGCCTCTACTGTTTATTTCCATAGTCCCAGATGAACCAGGTGGACTTTGTACACTTAGGGTATCGTGGCCCTTCTGAAAGAAACAAGGGTGACTGACCTGCATCACCTTGAAAGAGGCTGGGAACTTCCTAGCACAGAAGGACAGACTGCTGCTTGCTCCTCCAGAGCTCAGACAACAACAGAGGAGCACCAATAGCTAAATTTGCAGGGCACCTACACGCCAATATATGACTCTCCATTTGCAACTCCAAGACAACAACTAGTTAGTAGATGCCCAGAGCTGAGACCACGTGGTCGGGCCCCAAAGAGGGAAGACCCAGGGTACTGCATGTCAATGGGTCTTTCCTCTTGCCATGCAGTTCCCCAGGTCTCCAAGCCATGTCACACCAGCGGCAGAGCAACCATCACCTCCCCAGGGCAGTGCCAAAGGCATGGACCACCCCGTGCCACACTGAAATTGCACACCTGTGCTGACTCCCTCCATGCCCCCATTCAAACTTTACATTTTTGTTGAAAACTAATGCTTCCCGGTTGTTTTATTAAACATTGATCTTTGACTATTTTGACCTGTCTGTCCCATGACCCAGAGTATTGCCAATAGCAGGTTTCTGTGCTGTTGCTGATCTCTTCCTTGTTCTTAGCCTTATCTGTAACTATATGTTCCCTCAAGCAGTAAGATATCGCGGTAAGACTATGGGTTAGATGCCACCATGCAAGCTGCAAGGTAGAAAGTGCCTCAATTCTGCTTGGGGGATTTCCCGGCAGCAAGGGTGGCAAGTGCACCGGCATCCTTTCATCTCATTTACGTACTTTTTAAAGTAATGAATTTGTGTTTATTGACTAGGCGAGCAGGATTTGAAAATGATCAGGATACTGCAGGCTGCACACCCAGGGGTCTTTATTGACAACGAAATCATAGAGCCCAACCCACAGCACGTGGCAGCTTACAAAGGTAAGGCTATACCTGCTGCCTGGGGTATAGAGAGGACTGTCGATTTGAATGATAAGTTTTTCTGCTGTTTTGTGAAATTCATGTTTTTCTTCTGCTTTTTTAAAACAGAGCTGGTGAATCAAGCTCCAGACCTGCAGAATGTCTCTTTTATTTGGCACCAGCTCACTTCCTTGGAATATGAACAACAGGTGAAAGAGAAAGGTGCACATAAGAAATTCGACTTCATCCATATGATCCAGGTAATGGAATATTGCTTTCATTAGCTTTAACTACTCCCTTAATTTCTGCTGTATGCCTCAAGTTAGGGAGAGCAGAGCTGAGCACAGTTCTCCCGTGAGCAACTACTTCTGCAGCAGCTCTACAAACACCAAACCTCATTCCCTGTCCACCTTGGTTTTGGTCCCTGGTTTGTACTGGTTTAACTGTGTATGGTGGGTAATAAAACAGGAGGAGTCTCAGACCATCACGCATCACACGGAAGCCAACAATTATGCTTTGCTGCTGCAAAAAGCTAGAATTTTTTTGCTTAATCAGAGCAGTTTGGATGTCACTGAGGGAAAGGTTAGTGAACGAACACCTGTGTCAGGTTTTGGGTCAGAAATTATTCTGCTGTTTCTCTGATACTGATGACACTGATGTTGTATGTACCAATTATATTTTGGGAAAAATCTGTTATTGTCTCGCTTTAGTGGTTTTATTTAATTTTTCTTTTATTTCATTTTGTTTTCATTTAATAAGAGCTGATTTCACACCTGAAAAGTGTTTCAGAGTTTTGGTGGGTGGGTCAAGGGCTAAGTTACAAGCCCTGAGGGCAGCCTTTGAAATGAGCCCTGCTTTGTCCCAGTGCAAATTCCTTGATCTCTGGAAGAGATCCAACCTGCCCATGGCCCAGACACGGCCAAGAAATGCCCCTGGTGATAAGGACCAGCCACAGAAACCAGGGGACAGCCTCTGCACATAAATTCCAACCACAAAACTGCACTGGGCTTGAAGGGCAGCGATGAGGAGGTCAGCGTCCCGCTGGTGGCCGAGGCTGAGCAGAGGGTCCCCAGGTCTGACCCCAGGCTGTTGGTGCCGGTGGAGAGCTGGTGATGCTCAGTCCTGTGGGGCATCCCTAAACGTGCGTGCTGAGTTAGGACAGGCTGGGAAGCAACTGGGAAGTAATTTAAAACAGCTCTATAGAGAAAGGGTTTAAGACTTTGAAGGGCCATTGCACTGTGGAGGAGGAGTAACGGCTGTGTGTAACTCTGTCACTTCTAGATGCTGTACCGTGTGGAGGATATTCCCAATACTATCAAGTTTTTCCACAGCTGCCTCGACCATCATGGTAAACTCTTGATCATAATTTTATCAGGTAAGAGGGGCCTTTTATTTTTTGTTTCTTTGCTGGTGTTTTGAAGAGCTTTGAAGTATGAGAACCACAAATATTCATCTCGGGATTTTAGTAGTGCTTATTAATTAAATAAAGCAAACGCCGTATTTCATAGGGAACAAGCGATCTTGGGCTTAGCCTCTTGGACCTCAATGTCTGATGGGACTGCATAGGCATAGCCTTCGTGCTCTTGCTTCCCTACTTATGAAGTAGTTGAATTGCTCTCTAACTCGCAGAGACCTTCTGCTGTGAAATTACTGGCTAGAGAGAAGTGTGGCTATTAATGAATGAGGGTCAATCCCTCTTCATGGTGAAATGAGCACTGTACAACCTGAGCTCTGGGAGTACCCATCTTTGGGGTGCTTTCCTCCACACAGCGATGGCCCAGACCCCAGCAGGACAACAGGAGCTGCCAAGAGGAAAAAGAGGCACTTACAACATCATGGCACTGATTAAAAAAATTGAGTGTTTTTTTTCCAGTGTGCCATTCACAGATCCCCAGCTTGTGGTGCAGTGGATAAAGCACACTTCCCCACGTTTGCCATTAAAACTCCCTTTAGCATTGCTGGTAGGCTGTTTCCCTTGCTAGCTGGGACTGGCTTTTCAGGTATGTGTTCTTTGATGTATACTTAAAATGGAGGTTCAAGGTATAAAAACATCTGCACTATTCTATCAAAGGGGCAGTTAATAGGTAGCATGCATGTGCAGACTCAGTGCACTGATATATCTGTGTGTACTCCTCCCGGAAAAATCCAGTGCCAGAGACCATCTCCTCAGAGTTTCTTTTAAACAGGAGAGTTTTGGAAGGAGGGCTAATGGAGATCACAGTTTTACTCCTCTCCAGGCACAGACATTTATAAGTGGACTCAAGTAAGGGGAAACCTCTTCTAACTGCTCCTGGCAAAGTCTGTGCCAGCAGCGAGGTATCATTTCAAACTCATTTAGTAGTTGCATTAGCTGATGTTTGACTGCCTTGGCTTTGCAAAAATAACCTTCCCTCCTGCTCTGGCAGACAGTAGCGGATGGGCCAGCTTATGGAAAAAGTACAGACACTGCTTGCCTTCCACCGACAGCGGCCACTACATCACCTCCAACGGCATCACAGATGTTTTGAAGAGACTGGGTGTTGAATACCGCGTTTATGAGTTCCCATCGGGCTGGGATATCACCGAGTGCTTTATCGAGGGGGACCCGGTTGGAGCCCGCATGATGGATTTCATGACGGGGACAAAAAACTTCCTGGGCACGGCCCCCCCGGGGCTGCGGCAGCGGCTGCAGGAGGCTCTCTGCCAGCCCGAGTGCAGCAGCAAAGAGGATGGGAGGATCATCTTCAGAAACACCTTGAGTATGATTGTGGTTGAATCCTAGAGTCCGGACCAACTGCAGAAGACAAGTTAGGGTGGGTATAGGGGCGATGCGGTTGCAGAAGGGCATAGCATAGAAAGAAGGCAACTCGCAGGCAAGAAGGCAAGAAAGTGGGGCTCATCCGCAGCCTCCCGTTCCCAGCCAGGGTCAGCGGACACTGCAACACTGGGGGTGAGCTCTTTGTCCCACTGACGTCAATGGAGCCTGACTATTTAGTCCAGCCCTAGGAGAATGTTTTCCAGAAAGGAAAGAGCTCCATCTCACTAAAAGCCTACATGGACTTTTTTTTTTAATGGTATGCATCCTGTCTGTGCTTTTGACGCTGGAATTTCCACTTTTCTATGTAGCCAGCATGTTTACATACCTAAAGATGTGTCTATATGACCAGGTGCTCCCGGCTGCAGCCCCTGTGCTGGCTGCGTACAGACCCACTGCTTCCAGCTGCCCCAGGGAAAAAACAGCAAGGTGTCCCTGCTGCTTTGCACCCAAGTAGTGCGCCTCACTGCACCCAGACCTGAGCTGTAAGTTGCTCTGCACTAGGCTATTTCACATGGTTTTATCAGCATAGGTATTCACTGCCCCAAGCATCTCAGCATCTCGCAATATAGACATGTCTTAAAAATTTATCAACCTTTTTGTTTGGAGGATTTTTTGGATCCCAGGATGATACTTGCCCTGTGCTCTTTCAGGCAGATACTAATTTTGTTACTTTCTTACTACTGTTTTTCTCTATATAAAATAAAAGCAATCTTAAACCAAAAAAGTCACATCTTGTTCTGTACGTGTGGGCTTCAGAAAATGAAGAGCAAAGAGGTTAGGTAGTTAAAAATAAAAAAAAAATGCAAAATCCAGTTTTATGGAAGCATAAAGTTTCTTGTAAGTGAGAAAGACGAGCCTGAGGCCATGGAAGAGCTGGGCATGAGATGCAACTCGTCCTTGTGCCACAGCCTTTGGAGGCATCTTGGCTCACTCGAAGCAGCATTGCTGCAGCACAGCAAAACAGCACCTACGTTACTTAAATATAATGTATGTGGTTAAGGTGTTAATACAGGTAAGTAAGGACTATTTCCACAGGGTCCTGAGTTATTCAGAGGGCTAAAGAAGGTGCTGCTAGGGCAGTCAGCTGGAAAGGGAGACCCTGCACAGGACACCAGTGGGATTTGGTGCTGCATTTAGGGCCATGGTGCTGTGCGGACCTTGGGCTGGGCACATGGAGGCAAAGGAGCCTGCAGTCCTGCCGGCCTCCTTGCAAATAGCTCTCAAGGCAGGAAGCACCAGCTCAGATGGAAAAAAGCTGCAGGCGCGGAGCCCACTTCTATAAACTGATTTTTCTGTGCTTAAGCTGGAAAGCACGTGCCCATGTGCATCCGAAGGGGCTCAGATACTGCTGCCTTATTGATGCCTGATGTTGATCAAAAGGCTTGTTCCAGCATCATGAACACATGGGCTGGCACATTGGCTTGCAAAATATTAGATGCCATTGTCACCCAGAGTCCTTCTGATCCCTCTGAACCTACGCCCCCCGCCCCCATCTATCTGCCCGGATGCCGTTACTGCCAGAGGTAGCAGCGCTCCCGTCTGAAAAGGTAATGTCAGCTCACACGGTCGTCACAGCTCCACTTTGTGCTTTGGGTTTTTTTGGTTTTTTTTTTAGTTTTGGTTTGTTTTTTTTCATCTCTTTTTGAAATGCAGCAATTTCTCCTGCAGATGTTTCCTCTGAAACTACTGTAAGGAAAAAAAGAGGAAAGCAGCGGGAAAACGATAGCGTAACATCATCCCTCGGGCAGGACTGCGGCTCTCTGGTCTGTAAGTACTATTGCTGCCAGCCTAAGAAACATCAATCAAAACCGGACAACCTCCTCCAGAGTACCCCATACCTATGCACAAGCTTTTGTTTTTTGATCCATTTTATTCTTTATTCTATAGGTATCTCCTTTGATTGTGCTCACTGACAGCACCGGGCAGGGAGCGTACGGCTGGGCTGTTGGATGGGCTCTCAGCACTGCTCCCATCAATGTCCTCCTTCCACTGTTAATTCCCATGGTTTATTTCCAAGTGTTAGTGATGTCTCTGTCTCTCCCTAGTAGACTAAAAGGAAAAACAAAATATACCAAAACCCAGGCTTGCTTTTCAAGCTCCAAAGAATCATCTACCTGTTAGTCTTTGCAGAAATTTGGAACAGTCCAGGTTCCCCCAGATCTTTCCCCAACCCAAGAGGTTTTCACCCCTCCTTGGAGTTTCCTGAGCAGATAGACATGTTTCCAGTAAGCAGATACTCAGCAAAACTTGTGAGCACAGAATTTACCCACACCATTGTAAATCAATGCGCAAATGCTCAAAAGGCGCACTTCAAAGCAGACTGTTTAGTGACAGCCTAGGGAGATGAAACAGGGCGCCCCATTAAAAATGCGACTGCTTAATGCTTTATCTGTAATTTTCCTTTTGATTCTTGAAAAGCAAGTAATTTAACAAGGACTCTGCTTGTACACCTGGAACAAATACTATCCTAAGTGTCTGTTCCTTTTATTTATACATTTATTCTCAGATGAAAATGCTATTTAATAACTATTTGTTGTGCTTCTTAAAATATGCTGTCCTCCCACACAGCATTTTGGTCTGTGCTTTCCCAGCAGCCGGCGTGCAGGAGCGCGGTTGGGTTTGTGTGGCCACGAGAGGGCTGCAACAGCCAGCAGATTAGATCCGCCTCCCAAAACGCTTGAGATGCTGAGCTGAAGAAGCAGCATCAAGTAGCCGGGCAGGGGAATGGAGCACTGGCCCAGCTCAGCTTTCTTTGCTGGGTCATCGCAGCCTGATTCCAGCTGCTGAGGACCACGCTTTTTTCTACCGCAGAGTCACGTTCTTGGTGCTGGGCTCCAGCTTATAAAAGAAGTCATGACTGCACAGCATGGGTGCCAGCAAGGGCTGCAGAAAATTTGCTCCTGGGTTGGTTTTTTTTTTCCCCACTTGATGGCTGAAGTGCTGCAGCTTAGTCATCTCTCAAGCATGGGTCTGCAGACAGTTAACCAGGCGTCACAGCTGACCGGGGGAGGAAAACATAAGGAAGGGGATGTCAGGAGCATGAGGTCACTTCTGCTTTAGCTTTGAGCCGAATTAACCTTGCTGACCTCAGTCCAAGATGAGCCCTACTCAGCAATGAGTTTCATGGCAGTTCCCAGCGCTGCAGTTAGCAAGGAGCAGGTCCGTGGCTCGCCGAGGGATGCGTGCTGCTCCGTCAGCGTGACAGCTTGTTCCAGCCCGAAGCGAATGCTTTTGTGGATAACCATGTAGTAAGCTGCCGTGTGTACTCTGGAGTAGAAGTAATGCCTACAAACCCCAAACTGCATTATTTTTAAATGGAGCAGTTGCAGGTTTTATCCTTATTTCAAGTTAATAATATGCCCATTTTCAATGGCATGGCGTTGCTCTGATTGTGTATTATAGCCTCCTGTGTATTACAGAAAGCAGCTCTTTATAGTGTCAAGGAATGATAATTTGTTTTTTACTGGGCCTGTATTCAGTCTTGGGGGCTGACTGGTTTGCCTTTGTAATGAATGTTAAGGCTTCTCTACCCATGAACATTACCAGGGGAATGAAGGTAGCATAGGAACTGGAAAATCTAACAGTTTATTTCTGAATAATCCCATGAAATGACAAGCTCGGTAAAATACTGGAGCATGTATTGAAAAGACTAAAACTAGCCTCAATCAGGGAGCAAAACACAAAAATACAGAAGCTGAACATTTTTTTTTCCCCTTCAATATTTGCCCACAGAAATCTGTGGAGGCTTATATCAAGGATGTAGAAAATCTATATTCAGATTTGGGGTGCTAGCTGTGGAGGTCCCTTGGGTGAAGAAACCTGAGGCAGGATCTAGACGTGGCAGAGCGGTTCCCACAAGGTTGTACCTAGGAAATCCCGGGAAAACCAAGGGCATGCTTATGCCCAGAAAATAGACTTCCAGCTGCCCTGCAAGCATGCGTGGTTCAGAACTGCTTCATCAGAAATATTGTCAGATACTCCTTGCTAGGCACAGAATTTGGGTTTCCGGAGGGACTGACCTTTCTCAAAAACCTTTATGATGGGAAGGACAGGAGTAACTGTGAGCTCGACATGCAGTGTCTTTTGTCTTTTGATGGATTTAGTCCTAATGACCCAAAACATGAACTATCTCCACATGCTCTGTATCCAGCAGAGAAGGCAGCAAAGGCCAGACAAATCTCCCTGAAGCTGCTGCTTGTACCTCTGTGTACTGGTGGTAGGATGACTCGCACAACTGGAGTGCTGCAATGGACGGCTATAAAATCCTCAGAAGGGACAGGCAAGGAAGGAGAGGCGGTGGGGTGGCCCTGTACGTTAGGAAGTGTTTTGATTGTCTAGAGCTTAATGATGGTGATGA
>NW_008794155.1:2965900-2997109 GCF_000699145.1 Aptenodytes forsteri | reverse complement strand
GATATTAGGAAAAATTTCTTCCCCGAAAGGGTTGTCAAGCATTGGAACAGGCTGCCCAGGGAAGTGGTGGAGTCACCGTCCCTGGAGGTATTTAAGAGATGTGCAGATGTGGTGCTTAGGGACATGGTTTAGTGGTGGACTTGGTAGTGCTAGGTTAATGGTTGGACGTGATGATCTTAAAGGCCTTTTCCAACCTAAATGATTCTATGATTCTATGATCATACTAATCTTCCTGGAGCTTACAAAGACCTACATAGGCCTATTAAACTTCTGTCTAAGGCCATACCTCTAAGAACATGTTTTTCACGCTACTGTTTACAGTAGAATATTTTTTTGAAGGTCAGATCCTCCAGACTGAGAACAAATATCTAAAAGAAGTCTAAAATATCTTTATTATTAACCATCACTTCTTGGAGTCACTCAACTCCTGTACTTAAGTATCAACAGAAACTTAAATCTTGCTAGATGGTGAGAGTCCTGGTTAGGTCTTCAAAGACATCTATGGACCAGTGCATGGTCACTCTGCCATGTGCCAAGCTGCCATGACACCAGACAGCAAAAACCTGGAAATCTCCTTATTTTCGTATGGACACAGTGGGGTGTCTCGTGGCCTAACCTCCTTTGGCAACTGAGCACCCCACAGCCACTTGCTCACTGCCCCCACCGCGGTGGGATGGGGGAGAGAATCGAAAGAGTAAAAGTGAGAAAACTCGTGGGTTGAGATAAGAACAGTTTAATAATTGAAATAAGAGAAAGTAAAATAGTAGTAATAATAATAATAATGATAATGATAATAGAAGAATATACAAAGCAAGTGATGCACGATGCAATTGCTCACCACCTGCTGACCGATGCCCAGCCAGGCCCTGAGCAGCAATCGCTGCCCCCCAGCCAACTTCCCCCAGCTTATACACTGAGCATGACGTCCCATGGTATGGAATGTCCCTTTGGCCAGTTTGGGTCAGCTGTCCTGGCTGTGCCCCCTCCCAGCTTCTTGTGCACCTCCTTGCTGGCAGCATATGAGGAGCTGAAAAGTCCTTGACTTAGAATAAGCACTGCTTAGCAACAACTAAAACATCAGCGTGTTATCACGTTATTCTCATGCTAAATCCAAAACACAGCACTACGCCAGCTACTAGGGAGAAAATTAACTCTGTCCCAGCCGAAACCAGGACAGGGTGGTACTAGTAAACACAGTGGCAGGGCCATGAATGCACTTGTCCTGTCCTAGGAGAGTAGCTCCAGGCTGGCTGGGGAGAGACAGCCATCTTGGGTCGGCTCCTTCTGGCTCCTTCTCACCCAGGGGCAGTCACCCAAACTCCTGGCTGTGGGTGAGCACCTTGGGGTCTGGACAGACACCCCTAATAACACCGGCTCCCCCTGCTCCTGCTTCATTTGTCAGCCAGCCCAATTCTGTTGGGAAGTGCCAAAATTTAGATACACACCCCTTCAGAAATCACAAAGAAAACAAAGATCTCCTTCTGCCACTGGTATTAAGTCCCTTCCTATCTCTAAGAACACCCTTATCAATGCAAATGTGCCTTGCAGTCCTAAAACAGGAAAAGAAATAAACTGACAGCTTATCCCTCTAATACAAATATGTTCATGTGATCAGCCTGGCATGGGACCTGGGGCTGCAGCCTGGACACCCGGAGGAGGTTGTGGGCCAGCCCTCCTGCATCGTGTTATTTAATGCCGCTGGTTTTAGCTAAAGCAGCAGCTGTTACAAAATGCAGGAAATGTGTTCGCCATCCCCCATTCTCCTTTAATTCTTGTTAAAAAAAAAAAATCCCTCCAAGATAATTGTTTGAAGAGCACAAGATACAACTGGAAAGACCTCAGGTCTGAAGAGGGTTTGTAGAACATGTGAGATGGCCGGATCCCAGCGGGGCTTTTCTTCTCATGTCTGAGAAAGAACAGGGAAGAGCAGAACAGGAGCTTCATTTCCACTAGTCGCTTCCCGATAGTCTGATGACACTTTTGGTTAGACCTGTCAGCAAGTTTGTAGAGAAAACATATGTTTTGTCGTACATTGTAATGATGGTACCTCTAGTGAATTTAGAAACGTGATAAGGAAATTTTCAGAGCAGTCTCTAAGTCCCTATTGCTTTGTTAACATTTTTTAGCATCCTATTAATCACTCTGTATGTATCTGTCAACAGCTGATATTATGGATTAAGGAAGATTACAGCTCATTGCTCCAGTGGCTGTTTTCTTTAGGTTTTAACTCTATGGGCACTTTGCCATTGACTTCACTATGACAAGACTGAGCCCCTTGCTTTATGAACACTTTGCAATGCTTTCCTAACTCAGAGTGCTTTTACTTTATAAGGTACCTAAATGATCATCCAGAAGGTAAATGTTTTGATTTTATTATTTCTGGAAGAAGGGCTAATATACTTTCAGTGCTGAACAAACAGTCCACGAGATCTTGATTTGCAGATGTTTTCATATAGATAAATGTTGGCTTTGTTTTGTCGTGCTTGTGCAGATAATGTAATTTGTAATTTGGGAAAAGGGGATGGTATTTGAGGAAATTCAGACAAAAACTCTACAGATTTAATACAGTTAACTTATAGACCTTCTCCATTATTTACTATCAACTACAGGTTATTCTCCAATTTGACATATTGGTTATCCACTTTGGGATGCAAAGAAATCCCTGTGACTCATATCATCCAACACAAAGCAGAAGTAATTAACACCGGAGAATCAAACAATTCAACTGTGAATAACCTTCAGTCTAAAAATTATTCACCCAAATTTACCCCCTCGTGCCAGGACTTGTTTTTATACATGCTTAAAAATAACAATGACAAAAACACAAATTTCAGCCTAGACGTCCTTCCTGAGCTTATTTAATTCTTACGGCTTGCCTCCAAGGTCTCATCCTTCCCAGCTCCCTTCTCTGGCAGAGCATCCCCCCTTCCACGGCCTTATCTCAAGGCAGCCAAATTAAGGGAATCTTTCCTCCTGTGCTCAGGAGATGCAGGGTCTTGGCCAACCTCCGTAGTGACTCACTTGCAATTCCTGCCAAATGTTAATGCAGATTTTTTGCTTCAGAGCCTAAGGTGACACGAAACAAACGACCTGCACTCGTCTGGGTGTTTTACTAGGAGCATCTCACCCGATTGCAAATGCCTTAAAACAACAAGCATTGCCAGAGCGTACCTTCACTGCACTTTGTATAAATTATTCCTGAGCCACTGCTTAATGTTTATTAATATTTCTTATGCTTTTGAAATTTTAAACTAAGGACATTAATATAACCTATAGTACAAAGCCAGGTAAAGGTATCAATGGGAGAGTAAACTTCTTGCTTTCTCTTCTCTATGGGTGAGCTGTATTTTAGTTCCCTGTACATGTAGAGGAGCAGTCTCTCCCCCCAGAAAATACAGTCCCCAGATTCATTCTTGTTCTGGTAGGAATTTCAATAAATCTTCCAATTCCATCACTCAGCAACAAATTGCTTTTGAACATAATCAGCATTTATACTGGTACTGGAGTCTTGTTTATTTATGCGTCACAAAGGTCCCTGAAAAATGTAGGAATATATGAAACTTCACTCAGGCTCAGACAAAAACTCCACCTTGACCAGAATCCTGTCCTGTCTAGGGAGAGAAGGAAAGTAGGGAATCTAGAAAATAGTCAATCTTCTACGACATCTTTCTTTTTCTTCCCCCATCCTCCCCTGCCTTTTGGCAACCTGTTGGTCGGGGACCTCCTGCACTGAAGGCTTCATCCGGGCAATCATACCTCCTCCTTGCCTTTCTTCATTAATTTGCCTAATTTCTTTCCACATGTTTTGCAAAGATGGGCAACAAATAAATCCATTTCAAGTGCCTATCCACAGTCGTTTTTTATCTTGGTGAAAGATACCTCTTTTTAAAAAAATTTCCCCTAATGTGAGGACTATCTGGCCTCCGCAAACATGACAGCTCAGCTCTGCTCTTCGTTTCAGGGCTGCTATGGACTGGAAGGCACCTGCTTCACCACAGAGTCACCACCTCCTTGGTGTCAGGTAGTAAGAGCAGGGTGAAGAAGGAAACCAGCAAGGAGGAGAAACAACCCTTACCAGCCCCAGAGCTGACAGCCTGGGGGACGAGAGGTGGGCACTGGGAGCCGGCCAGGAGATGCTCCCTAACATTGCAAAGGGAAGAGATGGAGGAAAAGTTTTTCCATCACACGTTTCAGTCCTCTGGGGAGAAACATATGAGGTCATCATGGTGACACCAAGTGTGTTTCCAGCTGACAGTTAACAGCTGGCAAAGCAGAACTGGTGGGTTGTCTGTTGGCTGTCAGTGGCTGCTTATAATGTTTTTTCTGGCAGGTATCATCATTTTATTATCAGATTTAAGTTGCTCTGAAGGCAGAGCAGCAGCATTGTGGTGCAGGCTGCTGCTTTTTGGTGGGCTGGGTTTGGGCAGGACTTCACCTCTGTGCTAGGTGATCCCTGCCTCCTTCGAAAGCCCATATGCCAGGTTTGTCAGTGCTGGCTGTGACTCCCGTTGTGCCACTCCACTTCTCCATCTGCCATCAACATTCATGTACACCCTGACTGCAAAACGGTCTGTCATCTTCTGCTTCCAAAATCAGGCTAGAAATCATATCAGAGTACCTGCCGTTAAAAACTTCTCACTTGGCTATTCAACAGAGAAGCATTTAAATCTGAGCATGCAAAGGGAAGTTCATTTTCGTAATTAAGGACTGTCCCTGTTCCCAAGAGAGCTGCATTTTGCACGGGGCACTGCCACGGGCTTCCCCAGTCTGGCCATAATCACTTCATCTCGCTGGGTCCCAATTTTCCATCTTTAAAATCTTCCTTTCCTTTCAGGCAGGTCATGAGGCTAGATCCATTACTGTAAGTGAGAGGCTTTATTACTGAGGTGATAAGTGTCATGCCAATACAATAGTAATAATAAATAACTTCTCTAAAAGTGTAAAAGGGTCTGACATTATTAATTGCATTTCAAGTACTTGCAGTGTGTGTGGACTGGGATTGAATGCAGAACAGACTGAAGGTTTTTCTTTTGCTCACATTTTTGCACTTTGGGAAGAAATGGCTTTTCTTCAGCTGAGATGTCCTCAGTGCATTGACCCAGCAAGAAACCTCTCACCTGTGCAAGTTCCCATCACTCCTATGGGGCTCATATGACCCTGCTGGGGTGCAAAGGTGGAGGGAAACCCCTCCGAGAGGCAGGGGAGGCCTCGCTTGATCCGGTAAGCTTTTCTATTTGTGTGCTTTCAGAATTGCTTCCTATTTTCCCACAACATTTGTTTCAGCCCCCTTTCATCTGTGGATATGGGTCAGCGAAGTGAAAGGCTCCCCAAGAGCATCCTGCCAGGGCACACAGGCGAAGGAGGCTTTCTGCATCGATTCCCCTGGGGTCCCTTCTGAAATACCTGCTGATAACAGCAGCCCAGGACTTCTGCATCAAAACCCTGATGCCGCCCCAAAGCACCTTTGATCTGCCCTCTCCCGCTGCCTCTATGTGCTGCAAGTGTCATCCCTCTGACCATGAGGCTCCTCTGCTTCTCTCGGCCCTTTCTGCTTTCGTCCCGTATGGAAATGCGCCCTTTAGCTAACATGTACCTAAGGATAAACAGATAATATTTAAACGCTGCATGGAAAGAAGATCTACAAAAGCAAAACCTGCAGGAGCAGGGCACGCATCCTCCTTTTTGTGCAAGGGACACAACTTGTCCTCAAATGTTCCACGCGCCAGCTTACCGTCACTTCTCGCAAGGGCGCCTGCACCACCCTGTGGAGGAGTGGCTGGTACAGCAGGGGCACGATCTAGTATCCCTGAGCAAGGGGCAGAGAGCGGCGGGCCCAGCCGGCAGCTACCAATGAGAAGGGTGTTGTGAGCGCATGTACGGCTGTGATTGACCAATCATAGGTTGTTATGAAGCGCGTGTCCGAAGGAGCTGTGAGCGCGTGAATAGCTGTGATTGACCAATCATAGGTTGTTATGAAGCGCGTGTCCGAAGGAGCTGTGAGCGCGTGAATAGCTGTGATTGACCAATCATAGGTTGTTATGAAGCGCGTGTCCGAAGGAGCTGTGAGCGCGTGAATAGCTGTGATTGACCAATCATAGGTTGTTATGAAACGCGTAGCTGTGAGCGCGTGAACAGCCGTAATTAGCCAAACATAGGTTGTTAGGAAGCGCGTGTCCATAGTGGATAACTATATAAGCCCTGTTATAAGTATAAATAAAGGAGAATGACCATACTCATATTGAGATCCATCATTACTCTGGATTCGCACTCCCGCTCCGCCGTCGACACCGGACAAGGTAAACTCCGACACCACCCCTCCCCTCCAGCCAGGCCAGCAGAGCCACTTGCCAGACCTCAGGCTTCTTTCAGCCCTTCAAGCACATGGTGGTCTTCTGGTGACACCTTGCGAAGGGAACTGTCTTCCTCAGCTGGGATGAAAAAAAAACCCAATTTTGCCTTTGCTTCATCTGCAAAGATTTCTATAACCCAATCACTCAACATCAGTCTCCCACAGAACAAGGAAAAGCCCTTTCCGTCAGTGGCAACCATTACTTCTCATGATTTTTGCCATGTGATTAAAAGTTCTGAAAGTATTTCTGTGGAGTTTTTTTCTGGTAAAAGATTAAGTGTAAAGCCATTCTCTTTATGCCTTTTATTTTCATGCATTCCAGAGACATTTACTGTCAGGATGAAATGAAGCTTGAGAAATTTCAGCTTGAGAAATGAGAATCTGGAGGAAGTTCTTAAACACAGAAAACCAAGATTTAGAATATGAACAATTAGAAAACCTTACAGGTGGCAAGTTTCTCTTGTTATGATCATATCACTTCAAAGACATACAAAATGCAGCCTGCTAAATAGCAACAGAAAATCCTGAGTTCTTTAAAACTACTATATTTTCTTCCTATATTTCTGTGGGGTTTTTTCTGGTAAAAGATTAGGTGTAAGGCCATTTTCTTTATGCCTTTTATTTTCATGCATTCCAGAGACATTTACTGTCAGGATGAAATGAAGCTTGAGAAATTTCAGCTTGAGAAATGAGAATCTGGAGGAAGTTCTTAAACACAGAAAACCAAGATTTAGAATATGAACAATTAGAAAACCTTACAGGTGGCAAGTTTCTCTTGTTATGATCATATCACTTCAAAGACATACAAAATGCAGCCTGCTAAATAGCAACAGAAAATCCTGAGTTCTTTAAAACTACTATATTTTCTTCCTAAAATATTTCGCATGTCAGTTAAATCTTATCTGAAAGAGAAGGAAATTACAGTATCTACAAAACCTTAGCTGATGCTGCCATCACGGTACAGGAGAACCATCCTGCTTGGAATGCTTAGACAAATGCAAAACAAGCACTTTGTAATGTCATTCATGTGAAAAATGGTAAGACCCAACCCTCAGCAAATTCTGAATTTCATAGGACCGGTTGCACAACAAGCAGAAATACAGCACTGGCATCGAACCTTTCCTTTTCTAAAGAGTTGGAAACTTTCTTTTCTTTTTCCTTTAACAACAAATGCAAATGCTCTAAATCTTTTCAGTCCTAAGTAGAGATGGTGTCAGATGACTTCGACAGGAGGCAATGCTTTTAGATGCTTAAAAAAAATGTGATTTCATGCATCTCTCCTGCAGGCTATTCTTCAGTGATGAATGTGCAGAGGGCCTTCACAATGCCCCAAAAGTGACTAAAGCTCTTTGTTAAAGGCAGAAGTTGGTCTCAGCTACTGCAGGGCTCCAGCACAAAGCATTGCACAAGGCTGTAGCCTACCCTGTACGTCTGAGTCGAGATGCTCGTAGATAAGTTCACTGAGCAAAAGCAGGTCACATCAGCAGATATAATGTGTCCTTTGAACCTCCGGTACCTCATTTTCTGTCCTCTGCTGTGGCATCTATCTTCTTTTGATCATTGAGTAGAGGGTGGTTGTTTCATTACAATGGAAATAAAAATAGTTGACATGAGAGAGTGGTGTTTTGCCTATTCAGAACGACAGTGGAAAGTTGCACTCCTGAGTTAGCTTGAATAGAGCGAACATTATTAAGTGCTAACATGAAAAAGACCTCTCGAAGGAGATAATGCCTTCACCCAATTAATCCTTCCTAATGAACTTACCCTTCGGAGATGGGTAGAGCACTTTCAGTGTGAAGTTTGCCTCCTGTGATCATTTGTGCCAATAAAAGTCTTGCAAGAAAGCTGATGAAAACTGATGTGAATGTGCCTGAAGTGAATTTATTTTGATATTTGACTTGTCAGAAAAAAAAAAGTGGTTTGTACTTTTCAACCCAATCTGCTGTCGCTCTCTCTCTTGATGATTTCTGTTCTTTAATAACTCCTCAAATGATAATAAGGCTCCTAGGCATCCACTTCCCTTTGAATTTGCAGCTGAGAAAATTCCATGTTTGAAATACTTGGAAATGGAGTTTTATTTGATAACCTCTATTTTTGAGGTGGATAACTACTTTGCTGAACACCTGGATGGTTATTTCAGTAATAGTAGTCTGAAAACACTCTACTGGCTCTGAGAAATTTCAACTGAGGAAAGAAGTGTTTTTCCACCCAAACTATGCTATAATGATACTTCGCAGTTAGGCAGATTCTTTTATCAAAGCATGTTTTATTCATCAATTCACCAGACCCTCAGCTGGTTTTGTCTAATTGTGACTCTATACCACACAGGCTTGGAAGGCCAACCATGACAGTTTTTTACTGCTTTTCCCTGTGCTTCCTTTCTCGGATACCGAGAAAGAAAGTGCCAGAGAGAGGAACCCCCCCCCCCCGTGAAAGTTCAAATGAAGCAGAGGGTGTCAGACTAAAACAAATCGGGGGGAGGAGTCAGAGGGATTGATGAAAAGATTTTTTTAAATCATATATTTATGATGCGTTGGTTCTTTTATAAA
This sequence comes from Aptenodytes forsteri, assembly GCF_000699145.1. Lineage (NCBI taxonomy): Eukaryota > Metazoa > Chordata > Aves > Sphenisciformes > Spheniscidae > Aptenodytes > Aptenodytes forsteri. The sequence continues at coordinate 2,988,211 of NW_008794155.1, read as the reverse complement.
ACTGGGAGCTCCTGTTGAACTGCAGTTAGAACTGGTTCTAGGTAGCCAAAAGTGTGAGAGCATCTCCAGATGAGGGCACCCAAAATTAGCTACCTAGTTCCTACTTCTATTTTAGGAACTCGTACTAGTCATCCGATTTTCACAGATGCTGGTGAATATTTTTGCAGCCTTGGAAAAAGAAAATGTGCCTCAAAATTAGGACTGAAGTACCCAAAATTTTAAACGTTGGCCACTGCAACTTGTCCACTGCTATAAAATGATTCGGTAATGTGATCATGAATAGCAACTATGAGTCTTCTCCATCTCCAATCTAACCAGCAAAAGAAAAGATATTTAATGAGGACAATGGACCTAATAGCTGGGGAGAAATTACTTTCCAACTGCTACACATTTTTAGGGTCATGATAAAATTAGCCACTTTGAATTTGTGCAGCCCAGTTTCATACCTCAGACAAAGAATTGGGAACATTTTTGAGCACTGCAAGCAGCCAATAGTTCTCAGCCCCTGCGGCAGGAAGGAATAGTTTTTAAATTGCACTTTGTTAAATACAGTTGTGGAAGAGCGAGTGTATCCAGGCCAGTGTATCCAGGTGATGGGCACTGAATTAATATTTCTTTCCATATTCTGGAAGAGTCTCTCAATCAAAGTGAGACTTTACGGCCTGTTTTTAATTTCACAGTTATAAAGATGAACATGCAACTTTTTCAGAGAAATAATTAGGTATCACAGACTAAAGCACTTCCCTACCAAATAATAATAACACATTTAATTAAGTGAAAAACTATACTAGCTCTAACAGATTTTAGTGTCTATAATTTATTTCTAGATTGATCGGTATTTTATAGTCCACCCTACTTAGTGTATAATAATGCTTTTTTTAATTATTATTTCTGCTTCTGTTCCATGTAGGTTAGCAACTATTACAACCATTCTTTTCAATGAATGTCTTAATATAGTTTCCTCCTAATGAAAATATATTTCCTTTGCTCATTTTTGCCAGACATTGTATGTCTGCACCTGTTCTGTATGCTGCGGGTAAAACAACATACCTGCATTTTTCTTTCCCTGGCCATCCCATCAATGAGCTCAGGTTAGAGCGGGTGCTCCTCTTAGGGGCCGTTGCTGCCATTGCAAAGAATTGCTGGTGGATTCTGTTACCAAAGTCTTCAAAATCAGCTGTTTGGTTTGGTTTTGTTTTTTTTTTACAGCATCCCTATCCCTGTTGGTACTGGTGATAGCCCCCAGCTTTTTCTCATCAACAAATTCCATGTTTCTGTCACTTTTGCTAAGACTTTCAATTAAATTACTATCTGTGATTAGTCCATAGACATTCCACAGTAAATTTTCTTTGGTCTGATGGTTGCCTTTTCAAAACACCATCTAGCCTCTCCCTTTTAGCCATTTCCTCACTCACTTGGTCATCTCCGGATGGCTCTCCTGTTGAAATAATTATGCCCCATGTGCCACCTTATCCAATCCTTATTTAAAGATCAGAACGGTGGCATTTTTTCGGTCTAAGTACATAGGTAAAAAATATTCCCAAAGAAGAGCTCATCCAACATGACCTGTGCCATGCCTGAGGACCCCGTGGTGCATTACACCCTGTTTTCCATTTCAACCTCTTCACTTAAAGTTTCCTCCAGTCTTTGCACCAAAGCCAGCCCCACAACCGAGGTCAGGCTATGAGGGCTCTGGGTTCCTGGATCATGTTTTTCAGTCTGTGCTCCCACTGCTGTACTCCTGACTTGACAGATTTATTACAGATCCTTCCTCCTAGACTTGTGACGTTACATTCTTGCATCTAAAAAGAAAACACATATAATCACATGTAATTGCTTGAAAACTGGCAACAGGTTAATTAGGGTAAACCATGGTCCTAAGCTGTCCATGCAAGCTGTGTAGTAGCTGTAAAACCTGAACCTAAGCAATCATGAGGTTCAAAAAAAGCAAAGGACATTTCTGCTGGCCCTAGTCTTCAAGCTTCTGTGTTTCTCTTTGATATGATCTCCCCCTCGGGAACACTTTGGGCTTGTGCCTCGGAGCGGGAGGAGGAAAATACTGCTGTTGTCTTCCAGACCACAAGCAGATCAGAGAAGACATGTTCCCCAAGCTTGGTTTTAAAAGCTTAGACATGCTTTTTGGCTTGTGGCTGAACTGATGCTTGAGTGATTCCTCTGATCATAAAAGACACAGATGCATCAGCATCAGCCAACACCAGAGCCATCTATTTACCCAGGGAAGTGCTGCAATAGATCAATGTTAAATGCTTATTTGCGCTTCACTGCTCCAAGGCACAGAAACTAATTACTAAAGATAAATTAGCCCTTGTGACAATGACTAAGAAATACACGTCCCAGGATAGACCACCTTGACCACAAACACACATAATTCTCTCTCTGATTAGGAGCGGCAGAGGGTTACACGGTGTACCCTTCAGCCAGAACTCGCTCGGGGTGGAGTGCTGTTGGGTTTGTCCGTGTGCCGAGGAGTCGGCAACCATTTGCTGAGCCTCTGACTCTTCCTTTTCCCTAGACGAGTCGGTCACTTGACTCCTCTGTGTCTCTGTTTGCCCAGCTGCAGATTAGCAGCAGTAATAAAACACCTTATGCAGATACCAGAAGACAACGAGTGATGGCAAAACCTCCCCAGGGTGTTGCATTAACACATGAGCTTTCCCTCTACGTGCTGCCTGCTCAGGAACAACATGTGCCTTGCTCCTCTTCTGTATCGCCTGTACACCAGCTGGTAGCAAGTTGAAAGTTTTCTGTGTTGTATTTGAATGCAAAGAGTTTTTCTAGCAAAAAGCCCTCAGTGGTTCTCATTGCAGCTGTAATCAGTGTGTGCTGGACACAGAAGAGAGCTCAGCAGGATTGTAATCGGTTTGTAATGCAATTGCTCCAATTTTACCTCCCCTGAACCTTTTGCTTCTCTCTTCCTCCTCCAAGAGTTACCAAATTTGGTGGATCTGAATCCAGAAACATCTACCCCTTACTTACTCCCTTATTCTCTAACAGACAAAAGTGTCTGTAGCTGAGGGATGCAGGATGGATCTCCAGGTCCCCGGGGGAGGTGGGTGCCTGGGAGGCTGCAGAGCTGCTCTCTGTTTTCCCTGCAAGGAAAGGAGCGAGCTGCTTCCGTTAACTTTTTGCCTTACAAAAGAGCTTGCAGTCAGGCTGGGCACTGCACGTTCAGCGAATTGTGTAAAACCAGCAGAGTAGAGGGAGCAGCACAGATATAATGGACGCAAGCCTGTACACTGCATCTGTCGTAATGAGCTCAGGGGAGACCTGCAGGACTGCAGTAGGAATAACTTGAGTGGGGAAACCTCGTGGAAATGCTTCGGGAATGGTTTCTGGAGGTGATGTGGCCCTGCACCCTCACACAGTGCTTGGGGCAGCAAACTCTGTAGCCCAGGTCGGTTAAACTGCAGACTCCAAATAACTCCAACATGACTACATCGCTTCCCTGTCTCCCTGGAAAGTACATCTACTGACTGATGTATCTTAGGATTGCACTTGCCTTTTTCACCTGGTTGTATTATTGTGGCACCATAGACCCATCTCATGCTGCAGCAGAGCAGTTCCATGCTTGTCACCTTGCGCTGTCCCAAATTGTATTTTCAGCTCTCAAAGATGTCCGTTACTCTCAGTGTCATATCCCAGTCCTCCTCTATACTGAAGGTGTCCCCTGGGTTGGTGTTGTCAGCACATTTTTATCAACACACACTTCATTTTCTGCCAAGGTCATTAATGGAAATATTAAGCAGTGTGCTTGACCCTTGAGGAAGACCCTAGAAAACACCTCTGGGTCTGGTGCTTCTTTCAGCGCTATTCATTGCTGGACCCCAAGCATACTTAAAGGGAATAACCTGTATTTTCATAATTATATTTTGGCAAGCTAATCTTTTCCAAATATGAAAATCCAAATTTCTTCCTGAGCAGCTGAAACACCACTTCTGGCTCCGTGGCACCCTCTCCACCAGTTTCCTGACCAGCGGAGCAAAATGTTGAAGAAGTTGGTGGAAGTGGCTGACCTGATGGCTGGCTGCTCGTCCCCTCGCCAGGGCTCTTGTAAGACTCACTTACGCACCGTGCTGGCTGGGTTGGGCTCACCAGCACCAGGTGCCAGCCGTGAGGACACCAACCCTGTCTCTTCCCGCTGCTGGAGGCAGCCCAGGCCCCGGCATCACTAGCGGGAAAGGGTTTGGCCCCAACTTGTAACCTGGCCAGCTTTTATAGCATCTCCTCAAGATCTGGCTTGTGGGGCTGAAGTTACAAACACAGCCTGTGCTCACCTAGGTTAGGTGACATGGATATAACACCTGGGTGGTGTTACAGCTGCTCCTTCAAAGCCACCTGGCCAAGCTGGTGCTGTTGCAGGTAGTTTTTCATAATTTTGGTTTCAGGCAGCAGAGGTCAGCATTGCCCTGCTGATGGGCAACCACGCTTCCCACCTGCAGACAACAGCAAAACATTGCAAAGATCGTTTCTGGTTAGTCCTTGTTGTTCTATTGGGATGAAACGGCCATGAATTGTGTCTTGGACCTACAGCAGCTCCTTGGGGGGCAAGTGACCAAACCACCAGCTGAGCCTGCAAGGGAGGTGGCGAGGGAGGCTGCAAGGTGACCTCGCACATGTCATGGGCTGTTCAAGGTGCCTGGGGATGACTGAGACATCCTCAGCATGCTGCCGTGAGACCTGTGGGACATTTATGTCCATCTAGAGTAGCAGCAGCAGAGAGGCAGAGGCTGATACCCCTGGCACCGCAAACATCCCCAGACACAGGCGGGCGATGGAGCCTGGGGGTCTTCGCCATGCTGGGGATGTTCCCTCAGTCTTGTTTGTATCAGGACTGCATTTTGTCTAACTGATTTACATCTTGTTAAATGGCTAAGAGATATTATAAGCATGTGACTGACCCAACTGTCATTGCATATAGATAATTATAGCACTTCTAAACAACCTGTTGGACAGTCTAGTTCGTCCATTAAATAATTGCTCGTTCTTTATAAATGTACTTTTGACATAATGTGGGACCAGGATTGGAAACAGAGATGTGAGCAGACCCTCAGGAGAACATTTTAAGGCCTTGAAACCCTCCACAGCACTGCCCGCATGGGGAGTCATTCATGGAGGGGAGCTGGCCTTGCTGCAGGAGAAGGGCACGAGTCTTCCTGTTCGGGGCTGAGCTGTTGGGTGGACAAGCCTTGGTCTGAACCATGGGGGAGAGGTGGCAGCAAATCTTCATGGCCCTAAATATGTCATGTGGTGCACTCCTGCATGATTTGTTCACACTTCCAATCCTAAAAAATATCTTTGTGCATCGAGCCAACATTAGGCAGGTAAGTGATGGAAACTTTTGTTGTTTGAATGGGTGATTTCTAAAAGAGTTTTGAAACTCACGAGTCATTTGGGGCTTTTAACACTGATATTTTGTGTTTATGCTTGGTGGTCATTAAAGTTGTATCTGGTCAAGAATACACAAAGACCCATAACATTTGCAAGATACCAATATAGACCGCATATTGTAACTGCTTACTTAGACTTTAGCTTTTTTTTCCTTTTTTTTTTTCCGATTAAATTATATCTTCAAAAGTTCTGAACTATTTTCCTCAATAAACTGTGCCTTTAGCACGGGGACAATGCTGTGTGTATGAACACCAGGTTGTCCAGCCGTCCCTTTCCTGCTACCTGCTTTTGCCTGCTCTGTGGCTCCAGCCCATGGCAGATTTCTCCCTTGTAAACGTAGCACTACAGAAGTATTATTAAATGCGTAACACACATTTTCAGAGCCATCAGCCTGGTATCAGGCAGCCCATCCACCAAGTAGACCATCTAATTGCTGTCCCATGTCCCTAATGTTTTTTTCTGAGCTAGGAAATTAATCTTTCTGATTAGGAGTAGTCTTTATTTTGAAGTCTTTTCTTTTTCACCTACACTTTGAATGATTCAGCCAGGCAGTTTTCAATCCATATGTTCTGCACCATGCTGATGTTATATCACTCTCGGTGCATAATCAAAATATTACACATCACCAAGCCAGTGGCTGTACAAGTCAAATCGGTTGCCTCAGCATTGTTGCCTTCATCAGCCAAATTCCTAATCTCATAATAAACCCCAGAGGTTCTTGTCATGAGCAGTTTCCGTCAGACATGCTGTGTGACACTCATTGTACATCTCTTGAAGCAGGGAAATGGCACAGTGCAAAGCTCTTCCAGAAGCCTGAATGGCCCATGGGGGCTGTATTGTCACCCGTGCAAAGCGAAGCGGCTTTTATGGCTCCAGATGTCTGGGCAGTGCATGGATGGCCAAGGTGCTGGCCAGCCTTTGGCCTGGGTTGAGGGAAATGGCAGAACTCAACAGCTTCGTATCTTTCCCGTTGCCCTCCAGGAGGTACAAAAGGAGCTGAATTTGGGCTGAATACCTAAGAAAAATAAATAATTTGAAGGCTGGATTTGGTGTATCCTGGTAATGACAAGGAAATTTAGGTGTAGTGGTAAACCTGGTGAGCTTGGCCTTCAGCACTAGCTACCCGATTGAAGCTCAACATGAAATTACCTCAAAAATGTATGTCATATGACAGACTTCATTGGATTGATGGAGGCAAGCTGTCTAGGGAGACCAGGACTGAAGTCTGTTAGATGAACAAACTCTTATTGCCATTCCCTCAGCACCCCTCAGACATTTACTGTATCTCATATATTTCTGCGCTTATGTTTTCCATCTCTTGCACTTGAACGCAATTTAGCAAGACAATCCCATGAAAAACCTACATTAGACCACAAACGAGAAGTATACCAGTGGGACAAGGATTAACATAGCAGCTTTGGTCTCAAGACATTTGGATGCCGTGCCACATCGAGGTGAAGAACCCACTCCTTGCACCCCAACACTGTGGTCGGAGCGGCCTGGACCTGGGTGCTTGCTGGTTCACCCACCTCTCCACCCTGCATGTCCACATCCTGAGAGATGTTTTCTGTTGAGTTCATAAAAGAAACACAATGCAGAATGCCCTGGCCGTGGCAATAGATTCAATCAGTCTCAGTCCATTAGCTTAAATAATCAATAGCTGTAAGTGCCATAATGCTGCCTCCTACTTCATCACGAAAGCTGAGAAGTTACAGAAGGCCACGTGTAATTACGGGCACTCTCTCCATTAACTTTAGGAAAATTAAACAGTCACTATTTGGGCGCCTGACAGGTTACTTCTCTCAGTAAACCTGGTGCATCCAGCTCAAACAGAGCTGACCAATGGAAGAATAAGGCATGTTTTTATCAAGGCTTTTCATGGCATTATCATGTTACTACAACACCCAGCAGCTCAGTATGTGTTTTGGATGGCACACCTGCATCTCCCCAGCTGCAGGAGGGTCCCCTTCTCTTTGTGGTACTGACGTCAGCTGCAGGGGCCTAAAACAGAGATGTGCCCCTGTTTTTGAAGGATTGCTAAAGATCACCCTCCCTTGCTTTGGAGCAAGAAAATCCTTGAGGTGAATTGCAATAATTAACAACAAAGGAAAAAAGAATCCCTTCTTCCCAATGTTTCTGCCTTGTTCACATGCTGTAAAACCCCTGTCTGGAAAAAGGTGGCTCCAAATTTTATGTTAAGCTCCTTTTAAAGCCACTGTGTATGATAGATGCGGCTTTTAAGAGTGCTGGGGAAGTTCTTGATGTCTGCATTTTGGAGGGTCCAAACTAAGGCCAGGTTGGCTCTTTACAGTGTGCCCAGTGCCCCCAAAATCCTGACCACAATGTCAGAAGCAGGAGCAGCTGGAGGGGCTGTGGAAGCACTGGGTCCTGGTACACAAAGGAGCCCAAGCTCAGCTGCAGAGACCGGGAGAGCCTTTACTTAAACCTTCAGCATCCCCAGCTGCCCAACCCCCTTTTCTGCCCCTTTTTGCCCCCCTGGGGTGCCCGGCCGATAGTGGCGTACCTGCCCCACTCACACCTCTGATGCTGCTGGAGGTGTCAGTGACCCTGGCAGCCCTCAGGCTCCTCTGCCAGCACTGAATTTGGCTGGGGAAGCAACTCCAGCCTGGGAAAGGGATGAAAAACACTTTCTAGGAGACAGTGCCTCATGGTACTGGCCCAGCAGCTGCTGCGGGGTTTGGTGCAGAGAAGGGTTTGGCTGCAGCAAAGAAGGATGCTGCGAATGTCCTGGTGATGGTTCCCAGCGTGAAACCCAGATCCATGGGGAGGGCTGGGGACTGCGGTGCAGAAATGCATTAAACACCCGTGACACTCGCAGCTGAGGCCCCGTCCTCACCTTCCCGGTGTGGCCACAATCCGCTCTTCTTGCTTAAAACACGGCCAGCTCTGGCTCTTCCCCAGCTCAGCCCAGGGGTCCCAGCACTGGCAAAGCCGTGCCCTGCTCCTGCCTAACCCTTGAGATGCCTCCGTCTCCGAAGTGGGACAGCCCAGTGTCCACACACCAGACCCACCGGGTGTGATGGAAGGTTATAAAACTCCTCAACCTGTAGGAGGACGAGCATGAAACTGAGAGCGAAGCACCGGCTACCTAAAACGCTGTTTACAGGGTAACTGTAATGACTCACAAAATCATTTATGAATATTTCAAGCAAGAAAATTTGCATTGCATTTCTGCATTCTGTAAATGTTCCAGGGTTTTTGAGTGAATTATTTTTCAACCTTAATTATAACATCATTTATTTCTTTTCAACGGGTACAAGCATCCTCCAAATTAACAGTACATTCCTATTAATGTTCCATTTCTGATGTGACAAAATGGTACATTCATCCCAAAATACAACTAGGCCAATGAACCAAAAAATAGGTGATTAACAGAAGCCCAGTTCCTGGAATAAATCAAAGATTTGATGTAGAGGCTCTTGTCTCCCCAGTGAGTGTCTTAATCCCTGGTTTATAAGCTTATCTGCAGTGCATTTCTTTCTGCCGAATGCTTTCATTTTTGCGCAAAAGCAAAACAAAAGGCAATTACGTCCCCATGGAACAAACCCAAATGTTTCACAAAATGAAATTCTTGTTTTCTGGCTGGCCTTAAGGTCATTTACTTTGGGAGGAGGCTGTCGTACTTTGCTCTGCAGTGAGACTGCACCCAAGGGCTTCGGTGCCGCAGCACTGCTGACAGAAGGATGCTTGGTGGTCTGTAACTATCCCCATCCCAAAATCCTGGGTGGTCTGTGACTATCTCCATCCCCCAAATCCTGGGTGTTCTGTGACTATCCCCCTCCCCAAAAATCCCTCTGTTCTAAGCCACCGACAAAAACATGGTGAAAGAGCATAATCATGACTGGACCATGTTACTGGCTCAGGTAGAAACTGGACTCCTTCATCAAAACCGGTGCTTTTGTCTCCTGGGTGACCAAACCCAGCAATTTTACCTTGTCTCTTGTTACCTGGCTTGATAGATTCCTTCCATTAGGAGAGAGAAATATAAGTTTTGCTTCATTTTTCCCTTTAAGCTGCCTGCCCCCTGCGACGGCAGCCGCCCATCGCAGGACAGCTATAAGTTTTGCTTCATTTTTCCCTTTAAGCTGCCTGCCCCCTGCGACGGCAGCTGCCCGTCGTGCAGGACAGCCTGTGGGCGATACAAAGCCATGGTGCAAACAGGGGACATCGCAGGGGTCCATCCCCTGCCCGGCCACCCCACAGCCCGGGGAAAGCAGAGTCTGTCCAAGCCACCGATCACTGCTCTTTTCTGCCTGAATTAGTGTTTTACACCACAGGGGCTATTTGTGCTGCAACTGAAGCTTTTCTCCTGATTACTAAGAAACAGCAACAAGCAGCCTGTGAAAACAGGAAAAGTGCTTGGGTTTTATTTCACGTACCCACCCAGCTACCAGTCATTTAAGGGCTTCCCCAAGCCCCAGCTTGCACTTGCATCGGTGGATTTCTAGCCCTCATGGACCTTGACCTATGGACTTACCTAATAACTTATCAAAGCGTTTATGCAAACAGCCCTGCCCTTACACTTGTCTCCTATTTACTTCTTTCATTGCTGTTCTCCGACTTGCTTTTTTCAGTTCTGTTGGTGATATAACAGGGACAACTCATTTTGCCTGGAGCTGGCCAATGTTTTGGCCAATGTAATTTTCTATGATTCTATCAATGTAGTTTGGAAGTGAGGGGCTGCTCTAAGATCAGTTAGAGACAATAGGAGTATTTTACACACATATCCTGAAGATGGGAGCTGGAGAAATATCACCTGTAGGAGCTATAAGCTATGCAGATGCCTTTCAGTTTTAATCGTAGAAACACCTGGAGCCCCACAAACCTCTTCTGCCACCTACGCAACAAGGTGAGGGGACAAAAGGAACGTTGTCCCCACCATACAGGACAGAGACAAAGGAGGTGGCCTCAGGCCATGCTGGGGTGAGGTTGGACGTCCCGTGGGTTTGCCTTAGCCCTTGCCTGCCACATTACCCTTTCTGTGGTGTGTGCTTTGGTTTTCGCTTCTTTTGGGGAATTTTGAGTTTTGACTCGTTAGCCATTTTTGGGGGGTTTTGGGGTGGTTTTTTTTTGGGGGGAGGGGGTGTTTGGGGTTTTTTTGTTAGCCCATCACAGCTGGGAGGGGACAGTGGTGGCTGTTCTCATGGTCCTTCTTATAAAATGCGTCCCTAATTTATCCCCACTTTCCCTCTACCATGCCAGCCATGGACACGGACTCTGGTCCGCAGCGCTCGGTCTGCTTTGTGTGCTCTTTGGGAAAATTTAGGTAGGGGAGGGACGAACTCTGAGCGCAGCTGGATCAGGGGGTTACTGTGAAAGCTGCTACCCTACCTCTAGTCAGAAGTGAAGAGACCCACGAGAAATGCCCCTATGCCGCATTCCCCAGGGTGGGACGTGCCTTGGGGAAAAAGTTGTAGTGCGGTGGAGAAAATGCCAGGTTTTCTGTGCATGCTGGGATCAGTCTGACTGACACTTCACGCTTCGCTTTAACTCGTTAATTGACAGATGGTGTTGGACTTGTGGGCACCCCCAAAATAGCAGTGTCCTTTGTGGAGCTCGTGCCCGGGTGCTGATGCAGCTCTAGTCCAGATGAGACATCGTGCGTAACAGAAAGTGGCTGGAACAGGACGTCATGACAGGGAGTGTTGTTTGCAGGCTGAAATAGTGGGGAATAAATAAATAAACGGATAAATAAATAATCCCCAGCTACCCTGATGGTTTTTGCATGTTTCCACATTTTTATTCACCTGTGGCTGCGCAGATGTTTGCCTCTGAAAAGCCAGAGCTGGACCACTTTTGCATTTTCATGCCTGGAGGCTGGAGGCTGAAGGTTTAACCCCGTGTTACCAGGAAGCATCCCACAGCCAGGGGGTACAACCACAGCCCTGGTCTCCCTCCTCTGGGCTCTGAACGGCAGGGTTAGTAAAATCCATTAACTACAGCAAGATGGTGCATTTTTTCAACTATCTGTCTTTGACATAAATGCTACACTTTAATGAATTTCAGTTTGCTTTGCATTTTCATGTACCATACCCATCCTTGCGTATCCTAACCCGAAAGATATTCCCCGCCGCCCTTCCCTACTCTTCCCGGTCCCCCCAGAATCTGGATGTGGCTGCAACAGGGAGACAAGCATCTGTGGCGTGATAAGGAGGTGAACTCCTATCACTGAAATCAGGACCAAATCCTGAAGTCCTTCTTTTGTCTCCATTAACTTCACCAGGGGTTTGTCAGAGCAGAGACAAAATCAAACCCAAGTAAAACATTGAATATGATCTGCAGAGCAGGCTCATCTCAGAGTAGAGACTGCAAAGAGGATTCCTGCTCAATAAAAGCATGAATACACGTATATATAAAGAAACTCAGAGGCTTTTGTCTGTGGGAAGATGAGAGGTGAATAGGGATCAAAATAACAAGCTGGCAAGGTAGCTTTCTAATAAAACCCTGATACCTTTAGAGTTACCGATCCTGGGTTTATTTAATCAGGAAAATAGCTGGGAGTTTAAATAACTTGCAATATAAAGCCTGCACAAAGGAGAGAGTGGGCAGGCTGAGTCGGATGTGTTGGTATCTTGCAGGAGGATATGATGCTTGAAAGAAGCAGTGACACATGGAAACTGCCTACAATGGCACCGGCTGGATTGAGGCAAGAGATAGAAACGGTATTAAAAAAAATTATTACAAGCAACAGTTGTAGGCCTGCAGGGCAGAAAGGGAAGGGAGAGCAGGAAGCATTGCAATAGATAAGGAGGGTGAGTGAAAAGGCGAGGACACTGCGCCGGGAATGGCAATTACTTGGGCTGTGACAGGGGAAGGAGCTCAAAGGATGCGATCAGGGACCGCGGGTGGCTGCGGGCAGCACCAAGCTGCCTCCTTCCAGGTCCACCCCGCTGGAAGCCGACAGTCAGGCTACCTGCAGGCATCCCTCGCAGCCCCCTTCTCCCACTTGCCACCTTCCAAAAAATTCCTTTTCAGAAAAAATTCTTCACGTCTGGCTTCAGTGCAAATAAATACGCCTTCAGTTTAAGGCTTGAGGAAACAACAGTCATTTCTTTGGGAATGACTTTTGACAGAGAGGGGAAAATCCACAGTACTTTTACTTCTAGGAAAGTTTTAAGATGGCCTTTTCAACATCCCTGGTTAAAACATGAATGTACTCTGCAGGGAGGAGCTTTCCAGTCAAGGCTCCTCTTGGCTCCAAATTAAGTTGTAATTAAAAAAAATAAAATGACAGCACTATCCATGAAAAGCTCTTGTACATTTTCACTTGAGCAATGTTATAGTACTATGTCAAGGGCTTTTGCATGGTCCATGTACCTAACACTGATACGTGCTAGCAAGGAAGTAGTGGTTTTTTTACTGGTATTTCACTGTGAAATTCCACATTTGCAACTCTTTTTGGCAGTAGGTGGTACACTCAGCTCTGAAACTAATGTACTAGTTCAAACTGTAGTACAACATGTAGTATAAATTAAAGCATGGCTATAGTCAAAGCCAAGCTATAGCATGGCAATACCAGGCCCTGGTGGGCCACAGACCATCTTGCTTTCCACCCTGAATAGCAGCGTCCCAGGGTCTAATTGAATGTGACAGTAGTTGGTCATAATATCTGGCATTTAAAAAAAAAAAAAAAAAGAGAGATCGTTGTTAATCTCAGTTTTGCAAAAATTTCAGCCTGTTTCTGTGGTCCTGGGTGCAGTTCGTTTTGCGGTTAGGAGTTACACAGTGCCACTTACTCCACTGGGGTGTGCTTGCTGAAAATCGAGGGCTGGAGAGGCGGAGGCGAGCCGCCCTCTGTGTCCATGCTGTGCTGCTTGCAGCAGTCTTTGATCTTTATTTTCCTTATTCCTCCACCTTTGACCCATTGTTAGGCCTGGGAGAAATAGCAACAGCGTGGCTGAGCTTCTCCTCCTATTTGTGCACAAAGCCGGGGGGAGGTCTGGGGCCAAGCGGTTCCCCTGAGAAAGTCCGGTGCTGCTGAGCCAGTTTCCCATGCAGCCGGTCTGGATGCTCGCTGGCCCTCTGTTATCAAATGTATTTTCATCAGTAACCTGTGAGAACATCACATCATTGTAATGAAGTTGGCAGAAGGGACAAAGACTTGGGGGTTGGAAGAAAAAAAGGCAAAGAAAAAAGGCAAAGGCAAGTGGCTGGTAGGGAGGGGCTGGGCTTGCTGGGTGCAAAGCCCCATGTTCAGGACACCCTTCTCTGTCCCGGGAAGCAGAAACTCTTCAAAAAGACATATGGACCATGTTAGATGCTTAGCATATATAGGTTGCCACAGTTATTTAATGCCCAAAGTGGTGCATAGGCTCTGGGCTGTACGGACACCGGGTGGGAATGCCACCCCTCTGCTGGTACTGACACCTGCCATCCGGACCAGGATCCCATAGACTTAAAGATAACAGATTTTGTCAAAAGGATACTCTTTACCAGGTCAGGGTAATTTAAATGCTGGGGTTTGGCACGAGTGATGGCTTACAAACATCTGAAGTGTTCCTAATACGTGGTTTTACAGTCATCTTAATGTAAAGATTTTGACTATGAGAGTCGTACGCGGCTACTGCCACCAGAGGGGAGTGAGTGTGTCTAAGCCGTTTCCAAAGCTTATCATAAGTTCCCACAGGAAGAGATATGAATGGCACGAAAATATTACACTTCAAGCAGAGAGATTTAGGACGCATGTGAACCACGCCGAGGAGCTGCAAGTGGAATATTCAGTTGTCAAAATAATGCTGCGACGGCAGCTGCTGCGCTCCCTGCATTAACATGTCAGAGCCGGAGTGACAGCAGACGTCAGCGCCATGTGCTCAGGGGGGTGACGGCTTCCCAAACACGGGCTAGAAGAAAGCCCTTCTAATTTCGGTTGATTGCTTTTCAAATGCGGCTCGTTTGTCACACGAGCTCATTAGGGAACAGCTAAAGGAGGAGGTAAGGGGAAATTAATAACACGGAAGGTGCCGATCACAAGTGGATGTTGCATAGGTGTCGGAAAGACAGTGATCTTCTGAGCCAGGAATATTTGTTTCGGAATAAATAACAGGCTATTGCTGTTACAAGTGAAAAAGATTTAAAACATGAGCAGGTATTAAAAGCTGCATGACTTCTGTATCGCTTCGTGCCTTTATCATCAGTGGGTCTGAAGCTCCACGAAGTCAGCGTGGTACCAGGGGCGGCCCCATGTGACAGTCTCTGAAAAAAAATGTCCAAGATGGTATTTTTCATTTATAGGTAGTTGGGTATTTCTGTCAGTTCTGTCCTCGTATCACTGCATCTTGAAAAGAGAAAAAAAATATTCCCATATATGGGTAAAATGCCCTAAAAATTGCTTTTTTATAATGAATGGTTGTTGCTTGCTAAAATCCATACCTGTGCAGAGAACCTAAATCAGCAGCAAAAGTGGCAAAGAGGAAAGCCCACCTCCTCCTCCCTGGCACAATTCTGCATTCCCATGACATCAATAACCTGAGCCAGGTCTTTGCCGAGTCCTTCACGCTTCTCCAGCACAGAAACTAGTTTCTTGGCAGAGACTGAAGTCCCAAGGAAAAAGTGAGCTGCATACCGCTCAGGGGCAGCGACAGGCTGGGGGTCTCGTGTCTGGTCCATCGCTGCCTCGTGGCTTTGCAGGATGAGAGCTGTACACTCTGGGTGATTTCCAGCAGCATCACTTTCTACCAGCTCTTTCTGGTAAGGAGTAGCAGTCGGTGAAGGTGTTCACCATCCTTTACCACCTCCAAACCCGGACACAATAATGAAATCCCTTACCAACATTTTTTGGAACTTAAATTTCTCTCTGAGATCAATTTAATTAAGAATTTCAGTTTCAAATTACTAATTGAAATACTCTAAAAATTCTTTTTTTCAGTCTGGGAATAGAGCACTGATTTGCTTCACTAATTACAAGCCAGAATTTTGGAGCGCTCCATAATGAGATATTTCACAAACAATCTTTGATTCAATTGACTTTGGGGAGGGGGAAAAAGCAAAACTATTTTAACTAAGGCACACATTTGTAAAAATTTAATCTGTTCCTCAGATGTACTTGCGAAGATAAAAAGACACGTTTGTTGAATAAATTGTTCTCGGTGGCCAAGTTCAGGTTTGGCCTGTTGCAGTTGCTCAGTGTATTATGACAACAAAAAGTGACAATACAGCCAGGTGTTAATTTTTGCTATTTTTCTTTTTAGGAGGCATTTGGACAATGCCCTTAACAACATGCTTTAGCTTATGGTCAGCTCTGAAATGGTCAGGCAGTTGGACTAGATGATCATTGTAGGTCCCTTCGAACTGAAATAGTCTATTCTATTCTATTCTATTCTATTCTATTCTATTCTATTTTAAGGGTGGAGACCGTCTGCAGGGATGAGCCACTTGCAGTGGTTTGAGTCTGGCCGCACTGGAGAGGGGCTGGGGTGCTGCACACCTCTTGGATGAAGAGCTGCGGCAGCCCAAAATGTGAAAGGCCCAATTAGAAGGTGATGATGCCTACGCTGTTTTTGAGGAGGGACAGCAAATCCTCACCCAAATCGCATGGGAAATTCATGGGGTGCAGCCCTGGGGGAGCACATCGCACCTGCCCGAGGCTGCCGTACCTGCCAAACCCACCCCTAAGCCGTGGTGAGGATGGGGGCTGTGAAGACATGGACCCCTTCTCCTGGGGCAGAGACAGCTGTGCTGCAGTTCCCCCAGGGTACCCCGGTTTGTAAGGGCTGCAACTGATGAGCTGCAGGAGGAAGGGGGCGGCTGTGGCCTTGCAGCCGGCCCCTCTCCCTCTCGAAGGGATGTCTGCACCCGTGGCCGCGTGTGTGTGCATGCAAAGCTTTGGAAATTTCCATTTTAATAAAAGCAACCTTGGAGAAGCATGAGCAATAACCTGTCTGCTCTTTGGCACTGACAGTTCGGTTGTCCTGTAAAATGAGATTTTGCTACTCCAGTGCAGCGATCTTGTTATCAACCCCAGCTTACATCAGTGTGCTTTATTAGAAGACAGCAGAAATAATTCTTTAGACATTAAGCAACGTCTAGCTTCTGCTTTTATCAGGCTGGCTGAGGTGATTAAATCAGATCCAGAGGTAAGCCCAATAAACTCCTGGATCTTGGCTCAGATATTTGGTCCATCTACAGATGCTTTGAAGTCTGGTGACAGGATAGAAATTAGGTCTTTCCTGCCCAGCCTTTCCCACTCCTGCTGCCTCTTGAAAATCCGGTTTCCTAGATCTGACCCACATACTTTGGACTCTCGGGTTTTACTAAGGCAGAGGGATATTACACGTGGAGCCATCCCCTGCCTGTTCCCAATCTCAGCTTTGCTCAGCTGTGACTCCAGGCTTCGGTCCCTGCTCCAAAGGGATGGATCTTGCCCCAAGCGAGGGTCACTGCAGCCATGCACATGACTGATGGGCTATTCCAGTGCTCCTGTCCCTTCCAAGATAAAATCAGCATTACACAGCTTTACGCCTGTAATCGCCTCTCTTCATGTGTAACCAACAGCCAGTCCCAATGCCCCGCCTGTACCCATCTTTTTTGTTAACTTAGATAGCACTTTTCATCCCTGAAGGCATCAGTTGATTAACCAGTCATCACAACACTTCTAAATCTTCAGTGGATACTTTTGTGTTGCTATTCCCACTTCTGCCATGGGGTCGACGAGGCTGTTGGAGGTTGTGGATCAGCACAACCGACGGGAAATCCTGCGTTGCTGCTGGGCACGGCTGGTGGCCGCCCCGGGAGCGTGTGGCAGGGCACGTTCCCCTGCACCTTTCCTCCTTCAGCATCGCTCGCTGCATCCCTGGGAGAAGAAATTATAATGATTCATTTGGATCAAGACCGTAACGTTTAACTCCTTTCTCCTCCTTCCCAGAGTATCAGTTTTCAGCCAAAACCCACGCAGATGTACTCCAGAGAAGGAAATAATCTGCAGATGTTGACTGTTCCCAGCTCTCACCTCGCCTAGGGGGCCAGTGACAACTACTTGGGATCTTGCCAGGTTTCTGGGTTGACTCGTCTTTCTTACTCACAACTTTGTGTTTTAATATTATACCACGTCACTGTTGGCCAAGTATCTGCAGAGTTGTGAATTGTCCCCTGAGCTGTCATGACAGAGATATGTTTAATGCGCAAGAGCTATTATTTCCCAAATATTGATGCCCTCAAGGCTTGTGGGATTTCTTTTCAATAACTCAGCCTCCTGCCATCTAGGACAGTGCTGTATATAGGAGGACGTATGGTAAAATGGCACAGGGAGGTGATTTTTCTTTTCTAAATATTGATGTTAAACACTCTAAAACCACACTAATGAACAAAACCGTAGATCTGCCTGAGGGCGGTGTGACAAGCTTCTCTGCAGGATTTCATCTTGCAGAATGATGCCAGCCCCCGTCCTGGCTCCTGCCCTTCTCCGCTGGCTCGTAGCCTCCGGCTCAGCACAGCCCTGACCCGGGTGCAGATGCCTCTGCAGCACATCGTATAGACACCGTTGGGAAGGGAAGGTGCTGGGGGCAATGAAAGGAAGGTCTAGGCAATGGTGCAGCATCCCCCCTCCCCATTTACCCTGCACTAGGGGAACACTGAGCTCACGTCGAACTGAAACGGCTGGGATTTGGCTTAAAGCTCACAGAATGTGTCTCCAGGGGAAATTAAAGAAGCAAATTAACAGCAGCATCTTTTATTTTCATAAAGCACTTAAAAGCACCAGATGCATATAATTTTTATTTTTGGCTCTCTAAACTTAGGCTTTCATATTAAATGGCAACTGGCACTTGGAAAACTCATTTTTAGTGGATTGCAGAGGGAGAAAAGCATGGGCCAGATGCACTGAGTTTTTCTTTTGACCAACTTGCACAGCTCTGGTGATGCCAATTAATCCGGATTTCCAGAACTGCACAGAAACCCAGGAAAACACCACTGACCTTGCTGTTCAGCTATGTTTGAACGGCGGTCAAACTCCGTACCAGCTTATCGCTGGTATGGATAAGCTTTGCACGGCCTTGCACGGCTGCTGCTGCGGCAGGGTTTGCACCCACAGCCTGGGTGGGAGCCATTGCTGCAGAATTAGCATTCGCTGGGACTCTGCAAGCCAAGAGAAACTGGCTCAGTCTGTAGCTGTCTGACAGAGTAGCTGGGCTTTCATTTTCCTCAAAATGCTTCTTGCAAATAAAGTCGTGATCGTCGATTTGAAACGGCAAAACAGTTGCGGGGCTGCTCGTGCCTCCTGCGTGGCTTTGGCATCCCGCTTTGCCGAGGGACCAGCAGAAGGTACCGAAACGCTGTGGCCCCGCAGCTCTCAGTTCGCTCCTCGGCAAAGGGCTTTGTACCTCCTTCCCTCCAAGCGGTTTTGAAATGGTGCTGTGTATGGAGAGAGAAAAAAATGCAGCGGGTGTTGACTTCCCACACAGTCGTCATTCTAG
Source organism: Aptenodytes forsteri (assembly GCF_000699145.1). NCBI lineage: Eukaryota > Metazoa > Chordata > Aves > Sphenisciformes > Spheniscidae > Aptenodytes > Aptenodytes forsteri. The sequence goes on along the minus strand of NW_008794155.1, from coordinate 2,969,375 downwards.
CGGAACAATTTTAACTGTTGATATGAAAACTTTATGTCAGTAAACTTTCAGCTAAATGTCAAACTATAGCCATTCTTCCTGTAACTGTGCCTTTGAAAGCATGATTATTAATATTACTGGTATTATTTTACATGACTTTCACAATGTGAACAGTTCATTTCTCCATGAACAGTTCATTTCTCCATCTAAGTCCAGAAGGAAAACTTCTTCATTTAACTTCAGAAAAATTCCTTCTCACTAAACATGAAGGAACAATGAATAATTTGAGGCACATACAGGGCAAATATTTTATTAATGCTCTGAACACCAAAACGCAATGTGATAGCAGACATGGGTCGGTGCTTTTTTCCACGCATGTGATCCCTGGGATAAAACTGTTCATAACAGGGCTGTGGAGGGTGCACACAGCGTGGAAAATGCTTCCCATTGCTTAAGCCCTGGAAAGTAAGAGATAAGCAAAATCTCAGCTGCTGGCAAGAAAACCAGCTAAAAAGCAAAGTAATCTATAACGGTAGGCTTCTATAGGCAAACTGTAAATAATACTGTATATTGCCGTGTGCCACACACTGAGACAACTATTTCCAATTTGTCAAGAGTCGCATTTCTTATATACCAGTAGCAGGACTTTATTTTTCATCCGCACTCTAATGAACACGTTGATAGATCTCCGTGTCTAAATGCTCCCAGTGTGTTGGTGGCCGTGCCAGGTGTGCCCTGTGGGACAGCCGCTGTGGACCACGCGGAGGGTGCCGGGCGGACACGGCGGGCAGGGTTCAAACTGCCCTCTCTGCCCCTGCGGGCAGCTGCCGCCGCACGAGGTTATGATGTCTCCTGCTCCTTTCTCGGGCAGCAAAACCTCCTCCGTGCTGCCACGTCGTGGCCCTGGGGGTGGGACGGCAGCAGCCGCCGGGAAGGTGGCCAGCCGGGAGCGCGTCCCGAGCACCGCAGCGGCATTGCACCGTGGGAGCCCGCGGCCCCGAGAGGCACAGACCACTCGCACGTAAGTACGGCTGCCTGCGAGGCAAGCACGAGCGGAACAGATTGCATTAAACTCCTCCAAGAGGGATCCCTGTTTTGCTGGCGTGCAGGGACAAGCCGCAATCCTGTGCTAATAAGCCCAAGCTCCTACTGCAAATAGTTTACAGCTGAGGGCACGCTCACTTTGTTTTCTGGCTTCATGGGGAAGGTTTAAAGGGCTTTACGGTGAGTTTAAAGCAGGTTTAATTCTGCTAGCGCTGGTGCAAACCAGGGGTGGATCAAACAACTGCAGTGTAAACACAGAGTCCGTTTTCAAAACTCCTCAATCTTTTTAGGGAGTTACATATAAATTTGGATTATCACTGAAGGGAACATGCCCAAGTGAACATTATTATCCAAAAGTTTCTATCAATCAGCCTGATTCAGAAAAAATCCTTTTCTTCCTTCTCTTTACTCATTTTTAAAGTTCACTGGCCACAATTCCAACAGCAAAGCACATAATGAAATAAATGGGGCAAATTCAAACAGCCAAAAGCGTAATGAAATAAATGAGACAAATTCCTTGAACTGCACCTAACATGAAAATGAATCTCAGCTGCTCATTAGAGGCCGCCCAGCGGGGGACGTGGGCAAATTAAATCACGGGAAGTAGAGGAAGGCATGGAAAAAAGGTCGATTATCTAAATCTCCTCTTTATTAACTGCAAAATATTTTTTCAAGATTGAAGGTAGCAAAATATGTTAGTGGCAAATGGCAAAGCCTCTTTATGCACTTAAAGTAAAAAGCAAGGAGTTGAGCAGAGCAGAGGAATGGGTAAACAAGGAATATACCACTTTATTTTCAGGGTGGGTTAGCAGTGAGTCATTCTCACCCGACGTACGTCCAGGTGTTTGCTTCCTTACTCTCTCTGGCAAAATTTAAGCTTGGTTTCCCCAGGTTAATTCAGATTTTTCTGGGGATGTGAGTGCTAGTCATCTGGGAAAATGACAGCTAAGTTATCAGCAGCTCACCGCCAGAAAGGGAGGTAATGGCGAGTATGAACCTGAGCCCGCTACTGTTTTGTGTTTCCGTTCATGATTTGGGGGAGGGACGAGACTGTGGTTATTCGATGTGCCGCTGGGAGGGACTTGAGCACAACAGAGGACAGAATTATAATTCAAAGGGACAAGGGAAGTAGTCTGGGGAAAGCCCGTGGTTTGTGGTCAGTGGTCACGCTGGCGAGCGAAGGCAAGCGGCGACGGGTCTTGGTGGGGCGAAGGAAGCCGTCCCGGCTGCGCTGGGAGCCGGGGGACCTCAGCGGGTGGGAGGCTGTCGCTCTTGGCTGCTGCACTTCAACAACAACAGGGCTTGGCTGGAGACAGTCCAAAGGGAGCAATAAAAATAGCGAGAGGTGGCTGGGACGTAACCTCTGAGGGAAAGTCAGATCTGATTGTAAGAGATGCAGCGTGGTCCTTAAGCCCAGGACCCACGAGAAGGAAGAGGACCTCTTTTTCCTTCCCAGTTAGGACAAGATGTAGTGGACTTAAACTGCAGTTTAAGAGGGGATGAACATGTCTTTGTGCACTTTTCAAGGTACAGCCCAATGTTTCCTGGTAGCACGCTCTGCCTCCCCCGCTCCTGACTCTGAGTAAGCCGGGTTTAGCACAACATCCATTCCAGTAACTCACGTGGCTTGTGTGAATTAACTGCTTAGCCCATGGGAATCATACCATTATCTTCAGAGGAACTAGAAAAATAAAGAGTGCATTTATAAGGTTTTTATTGTTTTCACCCCACAATCAGCATTCCCTTTAAGAACATCAAAAGCTTAAAAAAACAGATAGAGACATCTGCCAGCATCTCTGGAGATGTGTGTTGCACTTTCTTCTAATCCAGACCAAGTCTATGGAGCCTCTCTATGCCTTCAATAAATAGGGGAATTTTTCTTTTATTTAAGAACCGTCTAAAGACTCTTTTACTGGGTTTTAACAGAGCCCTGTGTCAGCACAGTTAAAAAATGTTGGCATTTCCTCTGTGCAGATTAAAGATGATATATCACCCTTTGCTGCTCAAACCTGATTTACAGCTTCTCTCGCAAAACTGCATAATACTTTTTTAAGTGCTCTAAGGCGAAGTAGCAGGGCCGAGGATGCAGAGCAAAGTCCAAGTGTGCACCGGTTTTTATCTCTCCGGCGTTTGTTACTCCTTCTCTAGGTCTGCAAGAAGAGCTGCAGGGAGCAACCTGTCCCCTCCTGCACCCTGGAGCAACCTGTCCCCTCCTGCACCCTTCCGACCCCCAGCATGGCATCGCCCATGAGGAGCTTGCTCACCGACCCTGCCAGATACGTCCAGTCTTTCCGCCTCTTCCTCACAAATTCAACAGAGCACCAGTGCATGCGGGAGTTCATGGAGGGGCAGCTGCCGGCCGTGATAGCGAGGTAACATGCAGGTAGCCACATCGAGCTGAAGGACAGCCCGGAGCATGGTCCCACGGCGGGGGGGGGGGGGGCAGGGCTCG
>NW_008794155.1:2928048-2965868 GCF_000699145.1 Aptenodytes forsteri | reverse complement strand
AACGGTGGTAGTGGCCTCAGCCGGGCGCGGGGGGCTGCCTGCGAGCGGCAGATTGCTGTTCCCCGCCGGCCGCCCCGTCTGTAGGTCTCTGATAGGGCTTGGCTGGAGATTTCATTTGTACATGCTGCTGAACGGCTGGTCTTCGGGGAGGATCCTGCCTAACAGGGAGGAGATAAGGCTGAATTGTTTCCTTGCATGCAAATATAGCCTAACCCGGATCAATTCTAAAATGCAATAACAGATATTACGTTCTAACATTAAATTTGATTGAAAGCATCTTTTTAAAAGTAATCTTTTCAGGTAATATTTAGGCTCTCTCTAGTATGTGTAAACAACGCTTCTGCTTTGCCTGCTGTGCGTGTTTTTTGCTGGACCCGTTGCTTTGCGGGCTGGCTTGGGCAGCAGGCAGCTGGGGTCAAATCCTGGTTCTGGGGAGGCCCTTCCCTGGGCCCAGGGGTTTATGGCTCTGCCAAAGCCTCGCTAAGGGATTTTAGACACGTTACGCTCTCCCCTCTTCCTCCCCATTTTGCAAAATGTAAAACTTCAAATAATTTTTAAGCTGCTGGTCCAGACCCAGGGAGGTCTCTGGTCCTCGAAGCACAGACATGAGAAGGCATGTAACTGCTGCTGCTTGTATGCACTCGTAATAAAAGCAGAACTCCTCTACAAATTGCCAAAATAACTGGAAATCAGTGCTTCACATAATGGATGTAACCCTCTCTACTGGGTAGCTCTCCTAAAATGTATAAATAATGTTTTTCAGTATTGGAAATGGGAAGTCTACAATCAATATTCTAAGTGTTGGTGGTGGAGCAGGTATGCTATGAACTTCAGTATTGATATGCTTTTCCCTTTTTTTTCAAAGAATAGAGGATTACAAATTTCAGAAAGGAGCAGAGTGGGAAATAAGTCTTTTCTTGAAAAGTCAGCTCCAGGAGCAGATGGCGTTAGCTGCTGTGTGGCCACATCGTCTGAAAACAGCTTGTGCCTCCCCACCCTGATTCTTGTATGTCCTCCACGAGAAACGGCCTTCTGCACCATCACTCCTCAAGGGCAGAGAGAGGCTTGAACTGCCCCATAGTGTTTCTATGCAAAAAAAGCACTATAATGTCTTAGATGCCTCAGAATATTAAATTTTTACTTGCATTGCAATTACTCTCCCCTGTAACTATTTACTGATGTAGTAACTCCTCATCATTGCTGCCTCCTGCCCTGTTATGTGACAGCCTCGGCTAACCTCTGTTTTGCCCGTACGTGCTTGCTGACCACAGTCAATGCACAAGACCGTCCTGGAGCTACTGTCCCCCAAAACACTGGAGCTGAACATAAGCTCCAGAAGAAATCCAGAAGAAATCAGAGGAAATAAGTCCCCTATCTGAAGTTCACTAGGTGGAGAAACAATACCAATAACATCAAGTGGCTTCTTCTCATTAAATTCTTGCTTAAGTTCCCCCATAATTAAAGCCTCTGTTTTCTAATTCTGCTCTGCCCATTAAGTCATCAAACTTAAATTTTATAAGAATAGCTAATTTAGTTTAAATGCTTTAGTCATACCATCTCCAAAGACTAATCTCAGCTTTGTCAATCTCTCCTAATAAGTAAAAATAATAGTATGTAAATGGTGGGCGTTAGTTATAAAACAGACAGTGTGACAGAGTAGGAACATTGCTCTCCAAACAAGGGAAACCATTCTTCTGCCAAAAAAAATGTTGTTTTTAACAGGAACACTTTACTTAGTGAGGTACTTTACTCCCTAACCAGGGATGCTCCAGCTTAGCATGATGGATATTCAATCAACAATGTGCAGGCAATACTCATTTTGTGATGTAAAAAAACCTCAGCACCACCAAAACCCTGCCTCTTGCTGGCTTGTTCGCACCGTGGGTCCTTGGGGGGTCAGGAGGCAGCAAATTCCCACATCCCCCCAGCTAACCCCGGCAAGGGAGCTGCCCCGGCCCCGTCCGCACCTGCGCCTCGCAGGGAGGGAGCACGGAAGGAAAGCGTTTCCTTTCCACTTTTCCACCTCGAGAGACAAGCAAACCATTTAATGTAGCATCATATCCCATTACACCCGCCCATCTACAGCGCCTGCCTTCGCCTACAGCCTCTGCCTTATTAAGTTCACACTCCGGCGCGCAGCACTCTGTACCTTTAAAAACCATAAAAGTCATCAACGCTGCTATAAAGTAGCAACTGTGCTATAAACTATCCCGTTACGTAAAATGTTTAATTAGAAACTTAATGGTGAACATAGTGGTAGCCTTTAAAAGGTAATTGTGTTGGAGAGTTTAAATAATTCGGATAGCCTAATTGCCAAATTGTTGATAATGCAAGCTGCCACAGATTTGACTGGAAAATGCCTCAGGACACTTGTTTGCATATAAAAGAGCTAACTGAAGTCAATTAAGGCTGTGGATTAAATTATGATTCAAAGAGGTGGTTTTTTTGGTTAAAAACAATACAAGGGTGGTTTGGCCAAGAAGAGTGGAAGGGAATATATTAACCTATCTTATGGAAATGCCACAGAAGAGTGGAAGGGAATATATTAACCTATCTGCATATGGAAATGCAAAATTCAATTTTTTTTTTTTTTTATCAGGACCTGCACAGTCTTTTCAAAGGGCTAATCCATTTTACAGAAAGTTGGTAAAGCAACCAAAATAAAAAATATTGCAGTAGTTCATTAAAAATTCTGTATTCCCAGATTGTACCACGGCAGCCTGCAGATGACTAACCTTGCTCTGATTTTTCAACAGAATACAGCGTTTGCAGTGATAGCAAAGCTGCAGCTATTTCTGCTACTTTGGAAATCCAATTTCCCTCTTTCAAAGAACGTGCTTGCACGGATGCCACATAAATTTTGGTGTTATTAGTTGCTTTAAGAAAGACACCTAAGTCTGAAAAGATTGAATGTTTTGGGTTAAATTCTCGGGGCGTTAATGAGCGGGTGAGACCTGGGCTGGGGTACCTGATTTTGACCCATGGTGATGTGTGGTGGGGCCAGAAGCAGGCAGAGAGCTCTTTGTAGTGAAAAGGACCCTCCCGGGGGATGACCTGGTGCGCTGGGTTGAGCTTTGGGGTACTCATCATGGCTATTTAATCCCTAATATTTTCTTTTTGTACCTTAAATCTTCTGGAAAATGGAGCTAATGCTGAAGGGGCTGGTGGGAGCCCAGGGGCGCTGAAAATCATGAGGATGGGCAGAGGTCGTGCAAATACGATGGGAGCACTCCCTCAGCAAGGGCCTGTCTGGCCATCAGGGTTTGCTGGGTGATCTTCCATTCAGTACATAATTTTGTTTATTTGTAGGGAATTTTATAACGTGGTGTTGTGTGCAAGCACAAGTACATCTTGCAGGACAAAGCTCAGTATTTGTCTGTAACATGACCCCTGGGTCTATTTTTCGCCACAGTTACCCTCTGCTTCACTCTTTCTACCTTAATTTCTTCTTCTATTATTTTTTTCCACCTAAAATTTATTCAAGCACAATAAGCAGAATTGAGCCCTAAGAAAGCTAAGCAAGCCAGCACGATGTTGTCCCTGGACCCGTGCCTCAGTCAGGAGCACCATCTCCCCGACCTTCCTATATTGCGGATGGGGAGAGGTGGCCAAGAGCGATGGCATCTCTTTTTAAATTTTGAAATGTTGTATTTGTTGGTACTTCCATCGGTAAAATAATTGCAGCTGGCCTGAACAGTGTTCAGAGAGAACTATTCCTCACAAAGAAAGTACAGTCAGCTCCGGGGTATTCTGTAGACAGGGGTTAGATAAACATAAACGGTATGTGCACTATTCATCATACTTATGGAAAAAGTCACACGACACTAAAGACAAACAGGCATGAATGTTGTTTCTGATTCCAGTGTAAACACATATTCTCTTCTCCCTCACCCACGTGACCTGGTAACCAGTGAGATGCTTGGCTAAAAATGCTCTTACTGACTCCTAAGAAATGCTGCCAGGTTTGCTGGTGACTTGGGACCATCAGAACTGCTACCATCAGAGCCATTTAGGATCTTTCCCGGGAGGTTAGGCCATGTCCAGAAAATACGAGGTCACGCCCTTTGCATGACTGTGTCTGCTTTTCCCTTGGCACTGATGGTGGGAGTCAGAGAGGAGGAATGAAGATAGTTGGGACTGATATTTAAATTTTTCTCAAATCCTCAGAGCTAAACCCTCAATGGCAATCTGCTGAGAATACAGAGCAGCTACATGTACCTGTGTGGTACATTTTCTGTACGTGAATGGCAGGCATCAGTCTTCAAAACTGGGGATGTGATGGTAGTGGAGATAACATTTGCCTGAGCTTTGCTTTCATCTTGTATTTCATGTCGCCTGCTTCCCTAGGTGAGATTGACCTGCTGATCCTCTCAAAAGTACAAGCCAGATACCCAGGGGTCACCATCAGCAACGATGTGATAGAGCCAAGTGCTGACCAAATCTTCAAGTACAAAGGTACTTTTACATTAAATAAATTAAATTTACATTAAGTACGCTAAATGCATTAAAAAGAGTTGAACGCTGGATGACCCCACATTCAAATGCGTTCTTGTCAGAATTGGTTCTTAAAAGTCAAAAAAAGTCACTATTTTATGCTTTTTTGCCATCATTGCTTTTCAACAATGCTCAGCCTCTCATTCAAATCTTAGTCCCTCACACTGCAAAGAACTCTGCGTGGCAAACGCTTGGGACTATACGGATTTTAAAAGCTAAGCAAGGTGGGAACTGGTGGGTGATTGTATGGGCATAAAGTAAAATCCTCACATTTCAGAGAGAAAGTTTTTCTCCTTCAACTTGCACTGAATCAGCATCCTTCCTCAACTTCGAAGGGAAAATTTTGGCGTCTCATGGTAATTCTCACGTATCTTAAAAATCATTTCCAAATAACAAATAGCTAAACCTCACAGTGTTGCACTAAATTAGTTACCAACCTTTGAATTTGAGAACACGGAAAGGAAAGCAAGGTGGATAGGAAAGACTTTTGCTGTGTGCTCCATGGCTTAGAGCTTGTTTCCTTCCACCAGCCCAAAGGTCTGAGCAACATTCATGAAGGAAAGCCAAGCATTTTCCAAGGGGGATTGAATGTTAGCAGGGGTGCTTTGGTCAAATTGCCCTACAAAGCGAGCATTAAATATCAATCCACAGTTTGATTATCACTGGATTAACACCTACCAGGCTTTACCTTAGCAGGTAATTACGGTCTTGTATGGAGGTGACACTAGCTACACCGTACAGGCTGGGAGCAGCCCCGAGCAGAGCACACCTTGCCAGAAAGCGGCTGCTGAATGGACGTGGCAGTAATGAATGAACCTCGTCAGCAGTCTGCGTGGTTGGAAATGCTCCAAACCATAGTAAATACCAGACTGCAAAACCACGCTGTAAATCTCCAACTCTTACTCCTGCTTAAGTCCTTAAAAACGAAGCATTCCCAGTATGAAGCAACTTGTGGAAGTCTAAGAAAAAAAATAGTAATAGCAACAATCCCTTTCTCCCTGCAGTGGGGGAGTTCAGAGTCACTGGAAGCACGAAAGGCTCCCAGGAAACACATCTTTTTTTTATATCTGCCTCTGTATTACATGGACCTGATCTTTGAAAAGACGGCTCGTGGTAAAACCCAGGAGCTTTTACATTGCTCCAGGCTGAGATGGTGAAGGATGGGCAACAGAGCATCTGCGCTGTTTATAAGGCAGTTTGGGCACTGGCACATAGCATTTCTGTCCTGTCTGGGCCATTAACCACAGGCTACGTGGGACTGGATTTGCACTGAATCTTCCTGGTGGTCTCACCACCTACCACCAATTAACTGGCAGTCCTATCCTACTTCAGTGAGTTTCTTTCCAGAAGAAAGTTAAACAAAATGTAAGACGTTGTCCTTATTTTAAGTTTTATGCTAAACTAGAAATGAAATATTCATCTGAATTTCTTTCTTTAAACTTTCTTGTTTGGTAATTAATCATGTCCCCAGTAGGTATCATTAATTAGGTTTCTGAGCCCTAAGATTTTCCGGGGAGAATTGGAAACATTATCTGTGCCTCTGAGGATTCAGTAGTTATGTTTTCTGCCTAACCAGATACTTTCTCCTTGGGAAGGAGAAGCCACGCTCACAAGAGAAACTTCGTAGTGGGACGTGCAGTGATGACAAACTGAGGTTTACCTTAGGTTGCGTCGTACGACGGAGGCTCTCCTCAAAGTCCCATGGCCAGGCTGTGGCTTTCCTTCATTCCTGGTCCATGTCCAGGTGAAGCCCTTTGGTGACTGTGGCTGGAGTGTCAGTCACACCACAACTGAGCTGCGCTGCCATTGCCTGCCCAGCGTGGCACAACTGCAGGCAGTCTGGTTTTGACGGCACCTGTCAGGGGCACGTGACAGGCTTCTGACCCAGACAACAATCTGGGTTGAACCCAGGAGAAAATCGAGGAAAACTTTTCAAAACAGTTACGGTGATATGTTTTGGCTTCAGATGAATCTTTGGGCAGAAACTTCCCGTAATCAGAACGAGTTTGCCCCTTCTGAAATTTTGACTTTAAAAGCCCACCCTGGCAAGCAATTCAGTTTTCTTCCCAGTGTCTCCTTGCAGACTGTCTAGCAATTGAACTGAACCAGATTGCACCAGATTATTTGTGATGGTGATATGAACTGCTGCTGAATGAAGCCTGAGTTTAAAACAGCAAATTAAATCTGAACTGCAAGCACTGGGGCCAGTGACTGATAAATGGAAACGAACAGAGTAACAGCAGCAGCAGCTGAAAGGGGTGGCCCATTTCCAGCCATAAAAGAGAGGAGATAAGCACTGATGGAGCATTTCTCATCTGTCCAACGGGGATATGTCCTAATCAGAGCCCAAAAGGAGAAACATCGTGATTAGTGATGTAAAGGCGCTGGTCTTAGCAAATCATGTTGCTTTGAACATGTGTTCTGTAGCTAAGGCTCAGTCTGCCTTTGGGCCATTTAAGTTTTAAATTTATGTTAACTCCAGCGAAGCACAGGAATCGCATCAGGGCTAGCTTTGTCCTGCAGCAATCCCGAGCGCCAGGCAGGAGCGCAGTCAGATGAGCTCTATACGCCAGCAGATGGACATTAGTATTCCAGCATCCCCTAAATTATGAAATTATCTCTCAGTTTTGCTCCCATAAAAAGCAAAGAAACACAGTGATGAGCCAGGCCCTCATTACAACTTATTCCTTGAATCCACTTCTCCAGCTTTCTGCTTTCCTCAGTTGCTGGATGCGCATTGTATCGAGGTCTGAAAACACTCCATGTGTCACTCTTTGTACTAGTCTTTGCTTTAAAACACTGTTATCCCTTTTACCTGAAGCAGTTAGCCAAAACTGTGGGCTTTTGAAAAATTGTTTGAACACAGCAGAAGCCAAATGTCAAGATATGTGTCCTCACTCACGGAGAAAAGCTCCTCCCCTCTCCCACCATCCCCGTGACACATTCCCAGAGTAAGCCATTTCTTTCTCTGCCCTTCTCGAGCTTTTAATTGTGCTTTCTCTCCAAAACACAGTCCCCTTGATCCATCCTCACGCCCCTGTATTTATTTGGTCAGTCTCTGGAAAACCCTTTGACATGGCCTGGCTTCTGCTCAGCCATGCGGGTCTTGCACGGCACCTAAGCAAAGGGGCCACCAGCTCTTCTCCCATTCAGCATGAAATGTGCTGCTCATGGCCTCATAACTGTTTATCCCAGCCAACATCTTTTAATGCAGCTTGAGCCAGTCACGGGGAAGAGTTTCTTTCTTTTTTTTCATCAGGTAAAGACTGGAGGAGCCCAAATGAGGGTGCAAAGAGTAAAACATCAGACCTTCTTAAGACTTCATCCTACAAAGACCTTTACAGCCCCCTTCTCACATACGGGCTCAAGGTTTTAAATATTCCACTGCTGTGTTAATCTGGTACCAAAACTCTCTACCTAAATATGACTTTTGGATGTATTAAAGCTCTGAATGGAAGCTGGTCCCGTATTTGCAATTGAGATAACTCTGTCCTGCCTTCTCCCATATTTCAGAGCGTGTGGCTGAGACATCAAACCTCGAGAACGTAAAGTTTACCTGGCATGAGGAGACAGCTTATGAATATGAAAGTCGAATGAATGCAGAAAAGAAGTCTAAAAAATGGGACTTCATTCACATGATCCAGGTAAAAATCTCTGCAAAGTAAACGTTGTCAAAGACTTGGCTGCTAAAAGTATGCATGAAGTATGTGACTTCATTATCCGCTCTAAGGGGAAGAAAGGTGAGTTTATTTCCCTGTAATTTAAAGTACTTAAGCATAAGTGAACTGCAAAAATGAAAGATGAGTTACAGCAAAGCAACTCTGAGCACAGTAGTCCTATTAACCAGGCTGTGGGTGGCAGTCAACTAAAAATACATTTTAACTAGTGTTTTCAAAGCTCCTTGTCCTCTCTGTGAAATTGCCTTTGTATTTCCAAGTTTACTGAAGCCATTACAAGCCATCTTCACTGCTAAGAAAGGCAAATCTTTTTATCTTAGGTTAATGAATGAACATGAGCTTGGTCCTGGGACAGCCAGAGAGCAGGCAAGGCAGTGACAGCCTCGAGCTCGCTGCGTGAGCCCACTGCCCGGCGTTGTGCTAATGTGTCTTGTCATCCCGCTGCTCTTCTCTCAAGATTGCCCCCATTTGGTTTCTTTTACCTAGTGGTAGCAGTTATAACATTCACCAGGACCGCACCGTATCTCTGTAAGCATCTCTGCTCGTTCCAGATGCTGTATTATGTGAAAGATGTCCCAGCAACTATCCGGTATTTCCATGGCCTCCTGGAAGCGCAGGGGAAGCTCCTCATTATCCTGGTGTCAGGTGAGAGCTGCTCCACCAGCGCTGCTCAGTCAGGCAAGAGCCCTGAGGACCTTTGGGGTTCCTGAGAGTTCAACACAGGCCAGCTAGAAACCAACGCACATTTTTATTTTAACATCCTTTATCACCTATGGAGGTGAACTGGCTGCATAATAAATGGTGTCCACTCATCTACAACCATTGAAATCTGCACGCTATCTCTATCTGTGCAGCTCCGTGCTGCAGGTTGTAAAGCCAAAGGCTTTGTGAGTCAACAAACCTGTGCCATGGGCACAAAACGCCTTTCTCTTGCCCTCTGCCCTTCCCCATCCTACAGCCTGGCCAGTGATGGATGGCAGCAGAGAGCCCTGAAGCAGGCAAGAGGCTCCATCCCGTGGCTCTCACTCGCAAGAGCTCCTTCAGCCTCTGCTATTTTCTGTAAAAGGCTTTTCAGGCTGGGCACCGCATTATCTCACTCCTGGAGACTTGCGGCATTAAGCAAATGGCTACGACGGGGCTCGGCTGCACCACACAGCAGGTGTTAGAGCACATGTGTTTCATTTTCTTCTCAAACTGCCCATTTCCTTAATATCATCATTTTGGGTGGAAAACAGCATTCTTAGACTGTTTCAGATCTCAAAGAGATGCTCTGTGGTCAATCCAGCAGGAAATATGGGAGCGGAGTAAACAATGACCTTTTAATACTGTGGGCAAGGTATGCTAGAGATGCTGCAATGGTGGGGCATAGTTTGACTCTAGAAAGCCTTTAATTTGCCTCACAAGCTATGGAAATTTTAGTCGTGTAAACAGTCACATGTAATAGTTTTGTCAGGGATGTTAAGTGTTATTTGTTCAGACGCTGTAGCTTAATTTTTTATTGAATTTGGCCATGTCTGCAAACTGTAATGTGTTTGGTGAAGTTCCTTTTTTGTGTTCATGAAATGTGCACAGCGAAGTGGCACTTCTCTGACCTGAATTTATTCAAACTATTTTTCTCCAAAATGTTTTTTGGCACTTCTCTGACCTGAATTTATTCAAATTTTCTCCAAAATGTTTTCGGTTTAAAGTATTTTCAGGCAGTTCACTACAAGAAATCTGTATTTTAAATGATCTGAGTTACTGTTCTTGTTCTTTGGCTGAAAGAGAATAGATCATAATATCAGACTATTGCTGATTACCTGCATATGGTTAATTGAAACTTTTTTCCAGTTGCTTAACCTGTCCCTTTGGATATTCATGAAATGTGAATACAGGGAGGAACGTGTGTCTATTCAAAATTAATGTGATTAAAAATCTGAATTCATGAAAAGTATTTGAAGTCCTCTCTGGGCCAGGCAACTCTGTGTTTTCTGATGGAGCAGAATGGAGCAGAAATTGCTGGGGCCAGCAAGAAAATGGGAGAGAGGAGTAGGGCTCAGAATAGCAGAGAGGAAAGGAAGGGGGAAACCTTGGGGGAAAGAAGAGTGTAGAGAGTGGAAGGAAGAAGTGCTATGAAAATGAGCACTGAAGCAAAAAGAGGTACGGAAAGATAAGCGGAACAAAGCTAATTTCAAAAAATGAAGGTAATGTCATCTCCAACACAAACACATTAGGATGTGTTAATTAAAAACCAGTCTGGGAAGAGGATTGATAGGAGAGGGCTTGGTCAGCTGGTAAAGGTTGCAGTCCTCCCTGCTCCGTCCCTGCCGGGAGAGCAGGCGGGTTGCAAGAGCTATGCAGCATTATTTTCAACACATTTAAAAAATCTGTTTACATCGCCTTGAAAACAAAAGTAGTGCCATATGCTGAGCCTATTGAGAGCTATTATAATAATGCTTCGTTCAGGTAGTGTATAATTGCTCGGCTCAGAGATGGCACTGAGTCACACAACACTGACACCAGCAAATTTTCTGCAATTAGTGCTTTGCATTCAGTTTCCACCAGGTGAAAGAAAATATCGTAGCCCCTCTTCTAAACACCAAGCTGTTTATTTGACTATAAATAACTGTTTGCAGAGAAAGCATTTGCAAAACTGCCGAGCAACTGGTTTTAGTAGTTATGGAGATTTATTGTCATAACTCTCAAGAGCTGCTCATTAGGCTCCAAGTTATTTTCATCCCGTCCAGTCATTCTGGGTGATCCTTTTATAAATGATTTATAGCAGATATGCTGAATCACAGATCCAGGGTGAGGGAAAATAAAGATGTGAAGACATATCTGGGGAATTTTCAGCTTACCCAGCTGGTTTTCTATGTAAAACATTCCTTGAGAAGAGGTGCGTGCACAGGCATGGGCTTGGCATGGGCTTAGTTCTGGAGGTGACTGCGGTGCGGCAGGAGCCTTTTCCTTCCTCACCCTTCATCTTTGCCCACCCAAATAGTACACAGCCAAAACGTCCTTCTAGCACCACTGGGGAGGTCTGCTTGGGGTGAGGGGCAGCCCTCTCATTGCCCATGCCCAACAGCACGTAAGCGTGACGGGCGCGAAGGCTGAAGCCTGGGAGGATGGTGCAGCTTCATCCTGGGCCATGTCCATCCCACCCTTTTCTCCACCACACATCCAGCCGCATGGACAATGTGATGAGGGTTTTGCATCCCACATATTTCACATAGCAGAGAGATAGGTTACTGGCAATAAGTGTTTCAATGAAGCTCACATGTAGCTTGACCACAAAGTAATTAGGTGAAGGAATAGGAGAGGATTTGGTCTTCCAAACAGGCAGCTGAAATCTAGGGAACAATTTAAATCAAGAAGGTGGCACTGAATAGCTAGTGTTCAGCATGTGGACTATAGAAGGACGTCCCTGAGAGATATTGCCTATGTGTGTGAAGCAGAGGGGTGCAGCGTGTTGGGAGTGGAAGGGAGGAGGACTGAGTGCACTGAACTGCTCTGGCCTCAGCTGGGGGCTCGGTGGGAGGCGCTGGAGCTCCTGGGTAGGTAACGTGTCCATCCCCTCCTGCAGCCCCCAACCCCACAGAAGCAGGGAGGCAGCCGTCTCCACCATGCCCCAGGACACATGTCCCAACTCTGGAGAGACCCCGCTCGCAACAAGGACAACTGCTAAAAAACCCAGATGATCAAAAATTTGTTCAAATAGTGTTCTTCCTTATTCCTGAACATTTTGCTGGTGGTTTATCTCTCAGGAACCAGTGGCTGGGAAATGCTGTGGAAGAAGTATAGGTCTTCCTTCCCTTTAGATGACCTCTGCTTATATGTTTCCTCTGCTGACATCAAAAGGATACTGGATTCCGCCGGGCTGAAGTACCAGCTCCATGAGCTCCCATCCCACATGGACATAACGAGCTGCTTTATTGAAGGGAACAAGGATGGGGAGCTGTTGCTGGATTTCCTGACAGAAACTTGTGAGTTTTCTAAAACTGCTCCTCCCGAACTAAAGCGTCAGGTAATGGAAGAGTTAAGAAAGCCTGAATGCAGTGAAGAAAGAGATGGGAAGGTGCTTTTTAATAACAACCTGAGTGTAATAGTGATTGAGCCATGACTTAACCTCTTCTTGCTTCTTGATCCAAAGCAAAAAGTCAGATACAAACTGTTAACAGCTGAAATATGTTTTTCATACTTTATAAATGGCTTAGTTTACTTCAGTACTGATATATAATTTTTGGAGCCTGTTAAGAAATCAGTATTAATATCTGTTGTTATAAGTGAGCTTTAATACCTGATTAATTCTGTACTAATCTTTGAATGTGTAACTCACTAAGCAGTTAATTGTGCTTTATCGTTTGAATGTTGTATAATCAGATTAACTCGGACCGTCCACTCAGGCACTGCAGAAACCTGACCATTTTCTAGAAAATAATCAAGAACTACACATGGTTTCATCATCTTCATTTAAAAACTCTCTACAGACCAACTCTCTTACAACTTCTCAGTGCAGCTGGCAAGAGTGGAGGCTCAGAACGACCAACCATTTGGGTGGCTGCTCAATGGGATCTCTTGAGCTTGCTGTGACTTCAAGACATCATATCTCCAGTTGCTGAAAAAAGTGGCCTGACACTTTCTGCGCATGCAATGGTTGCCTGTTCCTGCCTCTGGAGCCCACTCCACTTAATGGCAGTGCTTCCCTCTTCCTGTATTTTCACTTTATTTTTATGATGTTGCGTCTGCAGAGCAATTTGTGGACAGGTCCATACTGGCACTGCAAGAGCGAAGCGATTGAAGATGGTTGAGGCACAAGCAGTAGTAACAACCGTCCTGGAGAGGTGGATTTCACTAACGAGCCCTGATGCAAAGCCTTTGTTAGGAATCAGCTGCTGCTGTCACGTAGCGCTTTTTGGTATTTTTAGCTAAACACACAAACCTCCAGGGCACAGCCTTTCACTAGCCTGGCAGCAAGGGCCATGCGTGGCTTGTGAGCTTTGTAACACAGAAGATGTAAAAATGAACTCTGATGCCAAACTGACAGGTTTCAGTGGGATTTGTTTCATTTTCAATGGGGTCAAGTCAGGTAAATCAGTCCAATAGATAGTATAGGATGTTGAGCAAGAAGGTGCTTCACCTCCTTGGTCCCTTCTCCTTGTGGGACTGTCTCTACTCCAGTAGTTGATGCATTTGTTTTGCTAAATGATTTTACTGTTTTAAGATGTGTTATGCTCTCTACAAGGCACAATGCATGGTGGAATACAATATAGTCGCTTGAATGCATTTAATAGTCTGAATACTCAGTTTATCCGGTGAGACAGGTGTGATTTCTGCCATTGAAATAATGTGATTCAACGTTGAAATGGTTTACTTTAGGTAATGCTTTAGCTGCAAGAAATTATGTTTCATTTTTGCATATATACTTCTGATACAATATAGATTATTAAAGATTTGAAGTGATTTACAAGAGACCATATTGGGCGTTAATAGCTGTTTATATTCATTTTAGAGTGAATTGTTTGAAACACACACTTCTCCTAGTGATCAAATATTAATTCCAGTGTATTTTAGAATGTTTCCATGATATTTCTCAGCTGTTGAACAGAACAAAATCTATTACTGCTTTTACACAGTGCTATGTACAAATTCCTGCATTAGAAGACCTCAGTATATCTGTAAGCTGTTACGGTGACATGCTGAAGCGGGAAAGAAAGAAAATCTCTCATTAGGACAGATTGCTGCATGCATTTCTAACGGGAAACGAAGTTACAATTGTTTTCATAGCTCTTTTGTGCTGTCAGTGACCTCTTCTAAATGGTGTGTGTGGAGGAGGTGACCGCTGAATATTGCCACATCAACCTGTCAGGAGTGACATATCTTTGGGAGCCGCAGAAATGCCAGAACAAAAAAACCAAAACCCAAATCCAACAACAAAACCCAGCAACAAGATGCACGTGCAGGTCCTCTTGCATTCTGGTTTAGCAGAAGTAAAAAATACAAGAACAAAAGCTTTCTAGAGTTTTTGGGGGAGGTTTGTTCTGAAAATGTGGGAGAGAGCAGGATGAGGAACAGCAGAGATGATCTGGAGAGAATAGAGGAGGATATGACCACACACACACACAAAAAGGAGGTTCAATGTGAACACACGTGAGAGCTCCTTCCCCTCTGCAATCAGAAAGGGAGAGGCCGGGGAGAGGGAGCGCTTGCTGGGTGCGTGGAGTTGCACAGGGTCTTATTTAAAAGCAGAATTCACTGGGGGAAAAGGCACTTTCACCCCAGGCTGGAGAAGAAAACTCCTTATTGAAAACCACACATGTCAGGGCAGTCCTCTGCCACTGCTTTTGCTTCTGAGGAGAATTTTGGGGGTTGTTCAGCCTAGAGAAGAGAAGACTTCAGGGAGACCTTCTTGCAGCCTACCAGTACTTCAAGGGGGCCTATAAGAAAGATGGGGACAAACTTTTGAGCAGGGCCTGTTGCGACAGGCCAAGGGGGAATGGCTTGAAACTAAAGGGGGGTAGATTTAGACTAGATAGAAGGAAGAAATTTTTTACGCTGAGGGTGGTGAAGCACTGGCCCAGGTTGCCCAGAGAGGTGGTGGATGCCCCACCCCTGGAAACGTTCCAGGTCAGGCTGGACGGGGCTCTGAGCAACCTGATGTAGTTGAAGATGTCCCTGCCCAGGGCAGGGGGGTTGGACTAGATGACCTTTAGAGGTCCCTTCCAACCCAAACTATTCTATGAGTCATTATCTATGAATTTTTCATTAAAAAGTGAGGGGAAAAAATGGTGAAGCACTGGCCCAGGTTGCCCAGAGAGGTGGTGGATGCCCCATCCCTGGCAACATTCCAGGTCAGGCTGGACGGGGCTCTGAGCAACCTGATCTAGTTGAAGATGTCCCTGCCCAGGGCAGGGGGGTTGGACTAGATGACCTTTAGAGGTCCCTTCCAACCCAAACTATTCTATGAGTCATTAATTCTATGAATTTCATTAAAAAGTGAGGGGAAAAAATTTACAGTAAACTCCGTTCTGTATATGCAGCTGCTTCCGTTAAGGGGCTGGGGGAAAACTGAATCAGAAGAGCACCCTTAAGGGATAAATTATTTGTAATTTTAAATTTGTAACATACACGTTTACAAGAAGTAAGTACTGTAAGTGTTATTTAGCAGGAAATGAGTGTGGGGAAGCACAATTTTATGCTCATTTGACCATAAAAACTGAAGTAGTTTTTGTAAATCTCTCAAACAACTTCCTCATAGACTGAAGAGCCACATTTTCATGTGAGAATCATCCTTAATTGTACAGTGAGATACTGCTATTCCAGAGCGTGTTTGGGGAGTCCAGCCTGTCCACGGACTGGGATTTATATGGCAATTTTCAGCTTACCTGTGTGCTTTCTGCACTGAATTGTTTTCGTCTCAGAAAGTCTGCCTCATCTCAACCAGCAGAAATTTCTTCCAAAAGCACATCTCCAGACCAGCCTTGCTCTTTGCAAAGCCGCAGCTGGATGTGTGAGCCAATGGGATGGGTTTTCCTCACTCGCACCCCTAGAAAGTGAATTTATAGGCTTTACACAGAGGTTCGCTGAGAGCAATGGGCTTAAACCAGCATAACGCTGATTGAAACAAGCTCGGCGTCAGGCTACTTGTATTAAAAATATACCAGAAATGATCCTGCAAGTTTTTCATGCATGGGTGCCCCTTTCTGGCTAAATATATGTTTCAGATATGAAGAGTAAACATTCTGCAGAAATGTGACTCTGGGTAAATGCAGTCCTTAACATTGCATCTCTACGTTCATCAGAGATGGTTCTGAACAGTGTTTGCTTTTAAATTGGGAGACATCCTTTTTTCTTTTCATTTCACGGGCACATAAACCTGGAATATACAGATTATGTTACAGGTACAGGAGAAAAAAACTGGAGGGAGGGAGGAGGAGGAACTCTTCTTTGAAATAGCAGGCAAACAGCCGGGCCTGTGTCCCTCTGATAAGTAAGCGTGAGCTCATGGCTCTGATGCTGCGTCAGGTGATTATTTCCCAAAGTAATTCCCGCGGGAGGTTTTCTGGGCAGGGCAGGGAATAGCCCTGTGTCCGCAGATGAGGCATGGCTTCGGAGCGATGCCATGCGAGAAGGCTGGGGGAGAGCAAAAGTGGGGGAGGAAAAGGCTGACCCCCTCCAAAGGAGCCCGGTCCTCATGTATATATCCCCTCCGCATCAAACACATCTGCCTGAACAGCCCCAGGGCTGTTACTTTAAATCATATGTAGAAAAAATATTCTCACTGCTCTGTTAATTACAACAGCAAATTGAACAAATGCATTTACAGCGTGGTTGCTGTCGCCATTTCTACATCGGTGTAATTCATGCTTGCAGCCCATGATAGGATTTTTTAATGTCATTACACAGTAGGGCAAAGTCTTCATTTTTAATAACAACACGAATGCTAAAATGAAATGGATTAATATCTAATTTTACATCTTCATTTACATGATGTGCAAAATTATCTTAAATATTTGTTATGGATGGAGTGGCTTTCCACCAATTTAGGCTTTTTTTCGTACTGGAGAATGTTAACATAAATTGTAGAATAAATCATTGCCTTGTAGAGTACCAGAAGGCGCATATAAAAACCCATATCTTTACTGCACATATTTCCTATTAACCATAATCTATTAGTAATTGAAGTTCATTACAAATTCTTGTAGACTTTATTGCTATCATGCTGCATGACATAGTGAACCTGGCTTGCATAACAAGAAGTCCTCGCTGGGAAATATCCTATTAACAATGACAGTGCATTTGTCATTGTGATAATAAATCCAAAGCTGCCTGCAGATTATAAATTATTGCGGCGCCATTTCCACTGTTGTAGTTTAAAAGTTTTGTCAGCACTTCCATTTTAAACCCCTGCTTTACAGGCAGTTATAACGACCATAAAAATCTGCAGCAAGCTGAATCTCAGCTTACAAGGTCTCAGTCCGAGAGCACGTTTCTTCCCCCAGTAAGATTCATATTTCATCTACATGAAAATCTTAGAAGCAGAAGCTGTGTTTATGGCAGATTTTTTCTCCTGCATTTGCATAGCTTCTAATTGGAAAAAAACAGGCCATTTGACAAGCAATTTGTCTGCAATCTTTCTAAAGATTTTGGTAGAATTTAAACATATATCAAGACAAAAAGATGGGAGCTGGGTTGAGCTGAGTGTTTGCTGGTTTAGCAGCTGAAAAAGCCTCGATCCTTATCTCCAGGTGCCACGGACTTTGAGGAGGCATTGGGCAAACCCCGCTTCTCTTCAAAGGAGAAACTGAAGAGAAATGATGCTACTTATATGCCTTGCAAAGGTGTTTTGAGGATTAATTACTAACGCTGAAATTCTGGCATCCGCTCAAGTCATCCTTCATCATGTCTATGCAATTCTTTGAGCTCTATATAGGTTTTAAGTGTTATTAAAAGAAAATTGCCATAGAGTAGAACTTTGAGTGTTAATTATGACTTGAGATATAAATGACATCAGGTCAAATCTTTCACAATTTAACTCCGTAATTGACTTCAGCTCGCTACACCAGGGGATATCTATCTAGCTGAATGCATCTGTCTATCATATTTCTCAAGTGCCTATAGCAATGCATCCAATTAGCTGGATGTAACCATTATGCCTCAACTGCTCCTAAATAGTGTAAGATGAAGCCTTCACCTCCCTGAAATCGCCAGGAAAACTTTCCCTCCCACCAGCAAGGCCAGGTTTTCACATCAGCCTTCAATACATGCTCTGTCTTGAAGCACTGCTCGTGTTTTCATGGGGTTGCTAACGGATTTTGCAGTAAATATAATAATCATCTTTTTGCATCAATAGTGTCTTCCATCTCAAAATGCCCCAAATTGCTTTAAAAATCTTGATATGCAAACCCACTTCCCTTACCGCTGAGGTGCAGCAACCTCCTGGGTTGCTGTTGGATGGTTCATGGCACCATTTCACAGGGATTTATGGCAGGACAAGGAGGAGGAGGCGGCTGTCTGCAGTCGAAGTGGCAATGCCAAGGAGCAGAAAGCAACTACCCGGGCTGTCACTGAGCAGGGGCGGGGGCGCTAACATGTCTCCTCCGGCCAAAATTGCCATCGGCTTACTGCTTCCCCTCTTCCTCGGCAGCGGGGTGGTGGGACACTGGGCTGGGGCATGGGGCTGACTCAGGATGAAGCCCAGTGCCCACCACCACCCCGGCACATCCAACAGCTCATGCTGGTGGTGGGACCAAGGGTGTCTACCGTCAGCGGGCTTGACACCAGCTTTCGTGTTGCAGTCCTACCTGCTTGCAGTGTCCTTGTGCTCCTTCACACTAGTGGCAATGGGGAGCTCTCCTACAACTCACAAAGTCAGCCTTCATTAGCTTGTACCTCCCAACACCTCACATTCAAATCTTCACAATCTCCTTGCACATCAAGAGGCACTTCACCGCCAGCCTTCACTATCCAGCAGAGTTCACATGGAAGGCAGGGATGGATCTGATGGGTGTAAGGGAAAAGAAGTTATCTATCGTCCTTTTTTGCTTTAATGGGGTATTCCTTTTTCCACCCCCAGATGGATATGAATGGTACCTAACAGAGATGCATGAATGTGTGGGTCCAAGGTGGTACTGGCGTGATTCAGGACAGTGCTTTTGTTCAAGAGTGGTGAACTGTTCTAAATAAGCACCGGAAAAAATTATTATAGCATATTGCAGTTTTCTTACACAGTTTTGTGTGTTCTATCTGTATTACCAAGTATTTAGCCAAAAAAACAATGAACACAGAAATAACCAAATTAATAACTCTTCGAAGTCCCTAAACCTAAACCATGTCATCCTTTCCCACTTTGAAATCCCTCAACCCAAACCATGTCATAGTTTCCCACTCAAATAGAATATAAGGACCTAATATCTTTGAGACTCTTAATGCTATAAATACATTTTGGTATTTTTATAACCATGATTTTGCAGAGGTGGCAATGAGGTATCATTTATTTTGGTGAGGGTAAGCAGGATATTTGCCAGCAGATATAATTTCTTTGTTTTCTTAAAGAAAATGAAATGACATTATTTGGAGGCTGTTTCAAGGATCTGGTATGTTACAATGGATCCTGGCGGAGATGAATTAGTGGCCAGAGTATAGGTGATCTTGCCAAAAATTACTAGCAATGCAATTTATCATACGCTTCTGTAATTTATCTCACGACCATATATTAGATTAGATAAAGACAGAAAGACGTGTGAACTGGATGGACTGGACTAATATTGAAAACTTACACCTGCTTTTATTGAGGCTGACAGGAAGATTTCTGTTGCCTGCATTGCAATCAGAATTTGGCTTCACATTTTTAATTTGCTTTGAAGTATGATCTTGTCCAGCAATGAGAAAAAAGCTAACTCAACATTAAAGAGTTTGTTCATAGTGTCTCATATTTCTTATTCAATACGAATTTGTTCCATCATATATTTCATATTCAATCAATTAAAAATTGTAAATATAAAAAACACTTGGAAGCTTAAAAATAACAGTAATAAGCGGCTGTGAAATCGCTGCAAACACTCATTACATGCTACACCATTTTCAAGGTAACAAACCAATAGTTTATTTTGTCCCCTTCCAACAAAATCCATACTTCAAAATCCACTTTTCATACCAAATCAGTCTGTCTGTAAGACAAACAGTCTGCAGCTCGGAGTGTTTACCTACACACAGCAAAAAGATGTGCTACACTGCCTTCAAATTCAGTAATACCACCAGCTACCTTCTTTAGGCTCGTTGCAAACCAGTGATTGATATATGTTCTTTTGCATTGCTTTCCTCTCATATCTCTTTGTCCTGCTGCTATAATCGATCACAGATTTTTCCATCAGGCTTCATGTCAGATTAGGATAGTGAACATGACTTGCTTAGAACAAACTGCTCCAGAGCACACCGAGGCAAGCTCAGGAGTCGAACTGCTCTAAAAATGATCGTTTTGGGCACGTCCATGAACACAATGCAACAGCAGGAAGTCAGAAATATGCTTTTATGGTAAGGGTTTTGGATAGCTCCTCTCTATGAAGCCTGACGCAATCAAATCTGCCACTGTGGGGCTGATATTTTAAGTGAGGAGCAATGCCCGGCTCGTCATTTACCTGATTCAGGAAGAAATTTCTGCTTAGAAGTCAATGGATGTGTCTGGCAGGATTTGCACACATATTCTGTCTGAGATTTGAGTTGCAAAGTCACACTTAGCTTTTGTGCTTGTTGCTTTATGTGTGCTATCAAGAACTGAAAGGCATGAAAGCCCAACAACTTTCTCTGCTCTGCATAAAAATATATTTTAAAGATTCACAGTGAGTAGTCTTCCTAGAAGAACTAAACTATCAATTCCTTAATTTAAAAGCTCTTTGGGGGATTACTGTTTGTTTTTATAGTGCCTAGCACAATTGAGTCCTCATCTTGGTTGGCGGTTTTTAGGTGCATCTGTTGTATAAATAACAAATGATTTTTTTCTTTTATGTGAAGGACAGAGCATTACTTATGGAAGTGAACTGTAAGGATTTGATCCAAAATTGCATCAGTGATCGCAGATGAGTTTGCTGACAGCATTTGCCTCCCCCATGGCTGCTGTTGCTCAGATCTATAAACCCCAAAGAAAGAGGTGGCTCTTCCCATGGCAGCTGGGTGACCTCGGGGACTCCTCCTGCAAGAGGAACAGATGTTAAACCTTTACATGGGTTCAAGAGAAGACAACGATGTAGCGGACGAGAAGTGTTTTGAGGAGGAACACCCAGTGTCCAGTGCAGGAGGTCCCTGAGCTGAAATAGGTGGAAAAATATTGAGGAAAACTGTCATGCATGCTTGCCCTATGTATAAGATGTATAGGATACTCTCTCCTAGGTCCTCACTTGTAACCACAGCTGGAGAAACACTAAATAAACAATCATGATAGTCCAACCATTCAGAGCTTGTTATAGCCCAATCTGAAATGACCATCACTGGAGATACTATGCAAGACATGGCGGCACAGAAGTATTGTTACCCATTTTACACACTAAATCTCTTCCTCCTCAATTTCATTCTTTTTTCCTGATAATGACTGACATCTAAGCCCAGGGGAAGCATTAGGCTGTTGAAAGCAGTGCTTGCACAGCCCACGGGAGCATGAGCCCTGACGTCCTGCATTTAATCCCAGGGAAGACACAGGCAGTGGTGCATTAGCATAATGCTTCCAAGCAAATTCTGAGTAAAAGGCTTTTTGCTGTACATGTGTATAAAACAGGTTCTCTCAGGTTTTGCAATGTGAGGGTGGATGCTAAAACTGCCTGAAATTACAGCTTTCTGGAAAACAAAACCCAAGAAAGCTTGAGAGTCAGCAGTCACAGAATATTTCCATCGGAAGCTATTACTGGGATTGGGATCTTTCCTGAAATAAGTCGGGTGAACTGCTGCTCAGACGGACGTACTGCCGGGGCAGAAGGCAAACTATGAAATAAATACTCAAGTACCTTCGGGCTGCTGTAACGCTGCATGGCTGGCAGCAGGCAATGGTATGGGGGGATAACAAAATATGATTCTAAAAAAAAAATGCAACTAAAAGCTTGTACTCTGCCAAAGGCGAAGCCTTTGCAGCACAAATTTTGCAGTATTTCTGATTCCTACAGGTCTGGTCCTGGCTCCTCCTACTCTCACCTTGCAGAGGCTTTGAGGCTGTGCCTGAAGGCAGCCCTTGCTGTCAGGCAGAAACCGGGGTCTGCTGGAAGGCAAAGGACCTCAGCCAGAGAAATCTGGGGCTTCTTACCTTGCAGGTAAACCTCAGGCCACCTGGCTGAACAGTTGATTTAAACCCTTGGGTAGCTAGCCCACACAGCAGGAAAGGTTAACCCGGAATACGAAGGGAGACCTCATTCTGGCATGATTTATAGTGAGGGTACAACTGCCCTGTAACCAAGCAAGGGACACAGATGCCATGGTTTACTGTTCAAATGGTTTATCGATGTGTAAGGTCATTCATCACACATTGCTTTAGACTCCCAGGCCAATACATATAAAAGCCTGTCTCACAACAAACGCAGGCTTTTTGAGTCCCATCTGCCCACAGTAGCCCTTCCAATGTTGTTAATTATGTCCCTGCACATTACTATATTGACTACAATGCGCCTCAAAGCTGCAGCTGTACTGATGTGCCCCAAGGGTGGATTGTGTTAACAAACAAAAAAGACGCAGGGTCTCCGTTTAAGAGCCTGTTTCAAAGCCCAGAAGTTATAAGCTTGACCTCTGGACAACCACATTTCCATTTGGAAGGCAGAGTTGCTCCAAGACTGCCTTGTTTGTTTCAATTTGTTTGCTGTAATTCAGTTTCTCATGTATACGTGGCTGCATGCTCGCATTAGCAATGCATGGAAGGGCTCCGTTTCTTTTGCAGTCAAAAAAGAAAGATAAAAAGTAGACGCTGAGAAGACAAGAGAGATCAGCTAGAGAGGGACTCCAAGAGAAGCAAAGCCAGTGGGCTGTGGTGCAGGAGAGGCTGAGATCTCCAGGTCTTCCCAGAAGAGGCGTGAGTAGGGGAAGCGGCACTCCGGGGGAAGAGTTTCCTCTCAGATGTTGTGAAAAGCATGAAAAGCAATTAAAACAACCCTAAAATAGGAAGGTCTCTTCCTCTTATTTTTCAGAGCACAATTCTGCACTCCCAAGGCTCTCGCTGACCTAGATAGAGGTAGAGGGATACATGTGGCCTAATGCACAGGTGGAAGGTATCCTGTTTATTAAGCGGGGACAGGTATCGTGGCAGCACTTGGCAGCCCAAGCCCTTGGAGCAGCCCGAGGGCGCGGGCTGTAGCTCCCAGCAGCAAGGTGCCCTGGGGCCGTGCCAGGACCGCCGAGGGCAGCAAGCAGAGCCGCCCGCACCCGCTCGGGGGAATGCTGAGCAGAGGAGTTAAGCCCCATCATTTTTAGGACATAAGTATTTATTCTAGTCATTAGCCATCTTCATGCCAAGGGACTTATCAACCTTCTGCTGGAACTGAGGGAGTCAGGCAGAGCAGGGTGATCGGCGCTTCCTTCCAGAGAGGGCAGGGGAAGCCTAAGTGCAGCCTCACCTCTGAGTGCATCTACTTCACATGTGAGAAACCTCTTCCTTGTGCTCTCCGTGTGATTTGGAGGAGGTCTGTGAGCCAAATCCTCCCACAGTGATGTCCTCACCGCTGACACGGATTATTTGCATGAAACGCAGTGGTGCTCAGGGAACATGTACCGGGGACACACAGCGCTGGTCCCACCAGTAGCTTGCATGAAACGCAGTGGTGCTCAGGGAACACGTACTGGGGGCAGACAGCGCTGGTCCCACATGCCAAACAGCCTGATTTTAAGTTACTTCATTGGAAGAAACAGGTAATTCCAGTTTTAGATACAAGATCTCAATCGTCTAATGCTTTTCGGTCACGAACCTCATGCTGAGAGCTGCCTCTGGAGCTCTAGCTGTGCACGCTCACTTGCAAGCAGAGAAAATAGATGTGGTGTCCTTGTGAGGATTTGAAGAGGGCTTGAGCTGGAGCTTGTCACTGTCGTGGTTTTAACCTTAGTAACAGGTAAATCAACAGGCAAGGAGGGTGCATAGGAAGGAAGGGGGGAAAGGGCTACGACACCTGGCCAATGCCAGGTAGTGATGCACACCCAAACCTTTATCCCTGCTCCAAATAATGGGCAAAAACACCAAAGGCAATCCTAACCTCAGAGCAGTTGGCAGCTATAAGGCTATGATGAGATGGCTGCAATACATGTAAAAAATAGCAGCTTTTGCCCACCGAGTGCCACACCACTGCTGAAGGCTTCGTAGGCTCATAGCCATGGTGAATTTTAGGAACGGGGCTGGAGAAGGACATGGGTGCGGTGGACTTTCAAAAAACAGCTTAGGATGCCTGGAAAGGAACCTTGGTGAGTGCTCTTCTTAAAAAAATCTGATTGTGCCAACAGTGTTAACATAAATGGAGCAGGGAATAGGAAATTGTGTAATGGAGTTTTTAATTACGCTTCCTTTTGCTTTCCTAAAAACCATTAAAAAGTCATTATGTGACCAAATGACTCAAGCCTACAAAATACTTCAGATTTTATTTTTGTACTCATTGTGGCCCTTTGTTAATTTATAGCTAGTGAAATAATAAACAAAGCCCATCTTATAATTTACATCTGATAGTATAAAAGCAGTAATTTTTAAAAGGTTACCTAGAATCAGTGCGAAGCTTTGATTTCTGTCGTTAGCATATTTAAGTCTAGCTTAGGAAAGGTTTCTTTCCTGAAACACGCATTTTGTTAAAAGCTGTTTAGTGCCCATAACCATTCTGCTGATCTTCTCAAAATATGTTCTCCTCATAGGCCAGAGCTAACCTGTGCATATTAAATGAGTTCAGCTTAATGTTGTGTTAAAAGAGTTTGGTCTCTGGAGCAGTCGCTCTTCTTAATAACATGTAATCATATGCCATCTATTTAGTTTTCATTTAACTTGCCCCATACAAGCAATGAATCCAGTTTAATTAAATGTTCTTTTAAACAGCGAAATGACACTGGTTTGTATTTAAAAAAGTCTATATGCCACAGGGCACTCTCAAGACACAAAATCCTAATAAAAGGGATGTAAGATCTACAGCTAATAATACAGAGCAAGTTTGACATTTGCAGGGTAATTTAGTGAACCAAGTGCTTCCTTACAGGCTTCATGCGGGAGCGCAGTGGCTGCGGTACCATTTAATAGAAGATGAAGAGCCATGTTTGTAATAATGCTAATAAACAGCTAATCTGAAAATTAGACTAGCACGTGGCAAAAGGATGCTGTGCATGTGTAATAAATGCTGCTCAGTGGCAGGATGAAGGTTGTCAGCTGATGCTGAGATCCTGGCACAGCATTAATCGGCAGCCTGGGGTGGCCTGGCAAGGCTCGGTCTCCTGCGCCCCACGAGTCCCCAGGCTGCACGCTGCGGGGCAAGGAGTGGAAAAACGCACATTAACGCTAAGGGATGGTAACGGGGTGTAGGAAACGGGCACTGCAGGTACCCCTAACAGAGCTTAAAATAGCCCCGAGGTCCTGATGACCAGGGGAATGGCTTTAAGTTCAACAAGTGCTTACTGATCATCCCAATAAGGGGTGAGGACAGGCATTGACCAAGCAGCCCCTTTTAGTGTTACTTTTCTCTGATAATTTAAATCTGGTCTAACCCTGGCCAGTAAGTAATTTAACTCTTCTGTTTTCAAGGGCAGCATAAGGTAGAAGAGGAAAATGAGGCAGAAACGAGTGGTAAATGTTCATTTTTCTCCTTTAGAAGACTCAGGACCTTTAATAAAGTAAGTATCAGGGCAATGAAGAAATAAACACTGAAAGCATCTCACTCATTACTAAAATGAAAGTGCTTGCTAATATATGCAGTGCACCTGGAAATGCCCATTCAAGTAATTACAAAAGGGAAAAACACAGGGGAAACAGGCAAGCATGAAGACAATAGCCATTAGAAACAATATTAAATTAAGCACGTCTTTTGAGATCTACAAATTCACTGATTAAATTGTGCATTACAAACCCTGCCTTGACTTCACTTAGCTGGAGTCCTGGAGCGAACCTGCAAAATTTGAAAGCAGCCTCTTGATTTGTACTCAGCTGCAGTCAGGGCTGTTCCTACCTTTGCTTAGTCCTGGGATTTTTAAAAGATGCAAGAAGTAACCTTTTTTGTTTTGCAGATTCCAGATAGCAGAAGGCATCACATTCCCCCAGCCTGAGCAAAACGAGGGCAGAAAAAGGGCACTTCATGCCATGCAGCACTAAGCTTGGCAAATGGCATAAAGCCCATCAAAATCAGCAGGCGCCTTCCCATAGCCCTCGAGTGTGGCCACCCATGAGTGTTTGGGTGAATTGGGCGCGCTAGCCCCTGCGTGCACCCAGGGTGAGGGGCCCCGTGTTTCCCCAGGGAGCCCCTTCCCACTCAGCTATAGGGCAGGACAGCTTCCTACCCTGTATTTTGGCTAAGGTGCCTTTTGCTATGGGGCAGAGCCCGCAGGCAGGGGGATTAGCCCCCTGTGATTCCTGCCCCTCGGATGTTCCCAGACCAGGGACGGCTCATGGGGCAGCAACCGTGAGCCACGGTTCAGAGCTCGCTCTGTTAAGGTGCTCACAACCACGTGGATGTTTGTGTGTCTGTGCAAAGAAAGGGTGGAACCAAGATACGACCTTAATGGTGACAAAACTGTATCCTCTTACAGAGACATGAGAAATGAGTGAGGACAGGATTATTAATACGTTTATGGGAGTGCAGGGTTGTTTATAACCATTTTCCTATCGCTGATGAGATTTTCAGGGCTAATGGAAACTCTCCCACTTTCTCCTGTTCTCTGAGAGATCTCCTAAAATTGATTGTGGAAGCCAGCAACCACTTCCAATTGATTTTGTGTCATTAAACATTAAAAACTGCACACAGCTTCCGTAGAGTTCTTTCTGCTGTGAAGTGGGTTATCGCCCACCAGAGATCCCAGGTTGCTGCTAAAACCATGGATTGGCTGGGAGGGGGGTAAAATTGTTAGAAAACTCTTTTCTAGCTAAGACTTCTTCATAACAACACACACATCTGTGCTCCTTCCTCTTCCAAAACCTGGGAGATCGGCAGCTTTAGTTAATTTTTCACCTTTCGGCTTCATTTAGTGGGAAGAGAAGAGCTGAATGGACATCACTCATTTCTGTTCCTTTCCACTCGGTCCCTCTCTGCTTTTCTCTAGGCAATGAGGTGCTCCTGCTTTGTTTGCTCTTAGGGACCCTCCTAATATCCTTCCTCCCCTCATTCCCTCAAGGATTTCCAGTGAGCCAGAGAAAAATAGGATCTTCGAGAAGTCTTTGCTCCCAGGAAAGCAGAAGGTGAGGGCTCCTTCCCCGTTTCTCAGTTCATTCCCTCCATATGAACAATCTGGAGCCAAACTGCATGGTGCAGATGGAAATTCCCATTTTAGCCGTTGATGGGCAGCGGGGAAGCAGCGAGCCCCTATGCCGTTGCAGACTGCAGGGCTCATACCTGATGCTGATCACAGTGAGGGCTCTCCGGAGACCTATTTTGGGAATACATATATGTAAATGAGGCCTTGCCAAAAACCCGGGGAGGTCTGTGAGAAGTGAATTCAGGATGACTCCATCCCTGCCGTACCTAAATAACAGACCTCTATGGTCTGAAGCTGTTAGGAGACCAGGAGAAAACTGGAGTCACACAGTTCCTTTCCCCTCCATAAACCCATGGAGGGCCCTGTAGACCTCTCCCACCCCTTTGTGAGTCACATTTCCATTAGCTGTACCAAAAAACTAGAGCACTGATGGGCTGCTGAGGGGAAAACGGCTAGATGACAAACGGTAGGACCAGCCACCTTGAATGGTGAAGAGTGTCAGCTGCTTTGCTCAGATGTCCTGGATACAAATCGAAAAACACCATGACTGAGGGACGAAGCCTCCTGCTCCTGCAGGGAGCACATTCAAGAGGAGAGCTTTTGTGCACCATTTCAGACTTTGTAATTAAGGCCGGAATAGCCCATAAAGTGACACATAACATATTAAACACCTTCTGCATCTTAGGAAGCGCAAACTAGGTGTTGCAAATGGAGAGTCATATGGCCCAGCTGCCTCAGGCCATATGGTCACTCTGCTCCTCGCTGTGCCACTGTACATTCGGAAATGCAGCAGGACGGCGGTCGGGATGCCGGCGTGGGCAGGGAGCAGCAGCACATGCGAGGGTGAAAACGATGCTGGTTGGACAAGGGCTGCTCAACGTGCTTTCTCTGTTAGCGTTTGTGGACTTGGTTCAGCTACTCAATTTGTGATATGCACAGCAGCCAAAATAATTCTATGCAAAATAAACAGCTGAGAGGAGATGAAAATAGAGCTAATATTACGGTCATTAGGAAGAGAGCCAAAGCACAAATTGCAGTGTCTAGTGTGAACGGAGAAGTCAGAGAAGGGAAATGACTGTACGTACCCTACGCCGCACAGGGGACACAAATACGGCCCTAAATAGCAGCTGTCTGTAGCAAAGGGATGGCAAGAGGCTGTGTGGCCAGACCTGTTGGCTTGGCACTGGACATCATCCCAGCAGGATGGTGCTCGAGTGCTGGGCAGGTTGTTCATGGCCCTGCCTGGTGGGCAACAGCTCGGCGGGGTACAGCGGCAGGCAGGGCGGGAGCATCTCACACCATAAATTTGTGTCACCTGGGAAGATGGGAGCACCACCCTGCTCTTACAGATGTGCAAGACACATCTGCAAGGGGGTCATTTGCTGGCACCAAGATGAGTCATGATTAAGAGATCCACAGCCAGACGTTTCAAACCAGCAAACTGACAGTCCAGGAGGGAAAGCAGTGGCGATGGAAAACCATTTCCAGCCCTTGGATGGGCATCAACAACTGCAGCGCAGGGTGCGCGGCTGCCTCAGCCTGTCCTGCGGAGGCTACAGTCCTGCAAGCGGAGCTTAACCTTGGTGCATTTTATAAGGCAGGCACCATACCAGAAGTGGTTAACAGTAGCAGAGCAGTCGGGGATATTTTACTGCCATTTTCTTGATAGCCAGTGTTTCTGATCCGTCTAAGGTCAGACAGTGTATTTCTTTTCACCCTCAGGTGGAAGCTAATGATAATGCAGCTTCTTGACTTGCCATTCACAGCACCTATATAAAGTTGCTGGAAGAGGCTGTGCAACTGCACATCCTCAAACAGAAAACTTCGAGTGCCTTTTTGTGCAGAGTGCTCTTGAGTTTAGACCTACCTCCAACGTGAAGTGGGAGGAAAGTCCTTCCAGAGAGCAAATAGAGGGCAATTAAATATATACTTGTTTATATAATAGCCTTCTGCCCAAGATGATCAAGGCTATTCTCTTCTGTATGAGCATTTCTGCTATGATAAAAACGCTGTAGAGCAAACGATGCAAGCCCGCACTGCAGAAGTATTGACTGGAAGGATTTCTCCCCGCTCCTCTTGCTGTCAGCTTTCTCAGGCGGTTCCCATCCAGTCTGCTGCATTCTTAAAATGAAAAAAAAAAAAAAAAAAAAAAATCCTGATTTCTTAATCACATGTTACAGAATGATTTTGATTTCCCTCAATATCTCTCTGTGCCTCTAGGGAAATATAGTCTAGGCCAATTTCTGGCATCTGTCTTTCCTAATCCCCTGTGCACACCAAGGCGGAGGGTTTATTTAGTGGTTTGGGAATGTCTACCTCTTCAATGATTTTTGCCTGCTTTATTCTCTCATTCCTGGAGGAAGAATGTTAGAGGATCTTTGGTTTTCTTTTTTTTTTTTTTTGGAAGTAACATCGTGAACCTAAAACATCAAACGTTTTGCTGAACAATTTTTATTTACAAGTAACACCCAAAATTGCAGTAACAGGAAGGAATATGAGATATATTCACATCCCCCTGATTTTCTTTACTCCCTTGAAGTTGTCAGAATTTCAACGTATACAATGAATTTTCCTATTTAGTTGAGGCGCTCATATGGCCTCTGTCAGAAGTTTCTTAGCTTCTCGCAAAAGTTCAGGCTACAGAAATAATTTTCTCTCCGTAATACAGGTGGGGGACCAAGATGCAGAGACTTGAACCAAATTTAAAAAATAATTGTGGTGTCTAAAGCTGAGAGTAAAAACTAAATGGCCGTTTCAGGAGCTCTCATTGTGTGAAACCAAGAGGAATTAGTAACTATTTTTTCATCTTTCAATACCTGAATGTCTTCAAACACTGTCCCTCACCGATGTGCCCAGGTTCACCCATGAAGCCTGCGCAAGCTGAACCTGCACTCCCAGCTCTGGCCCAAAGTGCTGACTGAGCCCACATCAAATGGTGATGCAAACTTAGTTAAATATAGAGAAATATGCCCAGAAAAGCACAAAACAGTGATGAGGGTAATTGAATAGACTGCGAGGACGGTGTCATGTGTCATGGTGTTTGCCCATGCAGGTGCGGTTCATCTTCGTCCAGGTGGCAAAAGTGGATCTTCTAAATAGATGCTCGAAATGCGCTGAATCAAGGCAGAAAAATTTCCCTCTTTCCTCTTCACTCCTTGCACAATGCAAAGCAGAAGATACCTATGCCAAACCATTTCATTTCTTCCAGCTTTATTGCCAGCCTTCGGGCTGTCTCATTCTGGACCTGCTGCAATCCAATCTGCTCTTGCTAATACTTCTAATATAATATTTATAACAGCCCAGGTTGAACCAAAGGCTGCTTGCACTGACAGATGCCACAAGCTATATCTCTCCTTTCCATTTTATTGTTTGGTAGCTTCTGGCAAAGAGGGAGAGGATCTGGTAATGAAATGCTCCTTCTCTTCTTTAAACGCACAGGAACATTTTGCTGTGCTGCCTATTACTCACGGGGGAGTAATCAAGTGGTTGCCGGTTGGCTGTCAATGTGCTATGGAAGGGCAGGATATGTGATTGCGGCGGACAAGATATGTTTCTGATTTAATTATCGAGCTGCAAATGCATATCAGCTTTCACACTTGTGGCTTTGGGGACGCGCACCTGGGCAAACTCAGCTGCGACACTGTGGATAGAGGGACCTTATTCTGTAACAGGGGTGTAAAGTCATTTCTCTGTAACTAAAGATAATGAGTTCTGCAGGACTATAAACAGGCGTGGAGCTGTTTTGGAGATAAAGCATCTCTTTGCTGCTTTGCTACAGCAGAGCACTGGGGAAAATTCTGCAGGGAGCAATCTTCTCCTGGCGGATGGTTGGACCAGGGGACATGCTCGACATTTTCCATGTCTAGTTTTTATGATTTATACAGCATCACCCCTTGGAAAAGCAACTCTGAGAGGACATTATGATTCTATGATAATCCACTGTACTTGAAAGAGAAAAAAAAAAGCTGATATAAATATGCGTATCCCTTATGGTTGGAGCTAACCAACTTCTTCAACTCAAGTTCTGTTTCAGTTTTTCAACGTTCTTGGCTAGAACCACATGGAATTTTTTGTTAGATGGCTGGTTAAGCAAATTTCCATGGGAATAACAGTGATTTTGGGGGAGAGGTGAGAATGGTTGGAGGGAAAGAAGCGGGGAGATGAAGACAATCAGGCACCCCGGGCCCTGCACTGCTCAAGAGCTAAGCTCAGTCTCTGGTAAGGACCAGACTGAGGAGGTATTCAGTGTCTTCTGCCCTGGACATGTGCCCTAACCATGAGGCTACTTATTAGCTCTCTCTGGGGGAGAAGGAAACTTCCTTTTTACCAAAATCCCTGTTTTCACCCAATCACAGAATGAGAAAGATGATGAAATATCAAAAACAACTTCTGGAAGGAAAATAGCTTTCCTCCAGGCTCTATTCAAGTGCCTTGGGGAGGGAGAAGCTCTTCTTTCTGGTCTTCATTAGAAAAAGAAGTGTGAATTAAGGGGGAAAATAAGATCCAAGGAGAGTAAAAGGCTTCAGGGCAAAGTTTTTGCTCAGTACAACTCAGTGTAATGTTGCTGGCAACTGGGAGAGTTTTGCATTGCTCCGTTATGAGCCTTTGCTCCATGTAGGAGAGCTACAGGGCACAGCTGCGGTCCAAGGGCAGAATTCTCCAGCAGTAAAGATTGAAATGTTCAGTCATGTTCATAAGAACATCAAAGACCAGAAACAAAAGTATTTCAGATGAAGGAAATGTCATCGGGCCAAACTGGGAGGATAAGCAAATGTACTGACCAAAGAGCCCATGATGAGAAATGGCTGAAGACAGAGGATTTTGAAATTAACTTAGTTTTAAATCAAACTAGCAATTCATTTAAAAACGCAGTCTAAACAGAAGACGACAATTAAGTCAGTAAATACAGAAAAGCTGGGGGAAAAAAAAATAGATCAACTTCATCTATGTTTACAGCTGTACTCTGTCACCCACCCTTGATCTTTCTGTATAAACACAGTGTGGAAAAAAGGCTCAGAGCTTTCCAAGTGCCGTGCACAAGCAGAGTGCAGAAATCTGACTATTTGTTGGTTTTAGTCTCTCTTGATATATGTCTATATATGCTACGATATAGCATCCACTGATAACTCCTACTTCATACTGTTGCTCTTCCCTACAAAGGAGCTGTCCTCCTCTAAACACACAGTTTTCTTTAAGGCGAACATCACCCTGAGAGCTGGACGCCCTCATCTTGTGCAGATTTAATCTAAAAGCACAGAAAAAAAAACGTATTCTGAATGCAAAGCAAATAGCAATTACCCTGACACTTCCTTATTTCAGCAATGAACTGCAGCTGTATTTGCTTTTGGGCAGGGGAACTGGTTTCATTTAAGCTATGGGGAGAGGAGGCTACAAATCCCAGAATTTCATTGCCTGGAGGAATCCCCACGGCACATACATTTGGGTGTGAATTGCTTGAGTCCTCTGCTGGAAAAGAGCACTCAAATGATTCTTGCTGCTCTTGGACACAGCTGGCCGGGACAATTCACCTTGCCTGGAAACCAGGAAACAGAGCTTACGTCCAACTGATCTTGCTCAACTATTATTTTTAAAAAGCCCCAGCCTCAGCAGTCCTCAAGAGGTCTCTCCCACTCCTTTAATTTCTCAATACACGTAAACCAAACAGAAGCAAAACAAGGCAGACGGTTCATGCAGTTAAGCTCTAGATTGACTTCATCCAACTTAATGCTTTTTAATCACTCTTTGAACAAAAGATTTAGTCTTTATAATCCTCCCTTTGCTCAATTTGCTGTTCCTTCCTTTATGAAATCTCCTATTTGTTTGGTTTCTCTGATTCCCACCCCCGAACGAGTTTGCAGGAGAAAAAAATGGCTAATA
This sequence comes from Aptenodytes forsteri, assembly GCF_000699145.1. Classification (NCBI taxonomy): domain Eukaryota; kingdom Metazoa; phylum Chordata; class Aves; order Sphenisciformes; family Spheniscidae; genus Aptenodytes; species Aptenodytes forsteri. Next base: position 2,932,953 of record NW_008794155.1, on the reverse strand, counting down.
TCACAGGGAAAATTATGTTCAAGAATAAAATAAACTACAAATTACAGTGCCAGCTTTTCTTTTATGGCTCTTCATTGGAAAGGTGCACCCAAAACCACATGGAGCCCTTTTCACTGGGAATCATCTGAGCTGCTAACATACTGATCTGAGCTGCTAAGCAAAACTTCCCGTGCATCTCCCGGAGCAAGAATGCAATTACACCTGCTGATTCCAAGGCTAATGCAGCCCGTGTTTTGGAAGGCTGAGATTTGTTTTTAGCGTCAGAGACATTTGCAAAGGAATTCTTATCGGAGGCTCTGCTTCTTGGCAGTGTCTAGCAACGTTGCTACCGCTCTCCTTTTCCATTTGAACCTATTTTTGTCTACAGATACTTTAACTTGATTGCGATGGAAATTGCCAAATCCAGTCAGCGCGGTGGGCTGGGCTGTCCCACATGCCGTGCCTCTCGGGGGCACCAAGATCCACTGCAGGAGCCCTTGGCTGCTGCGGGATATCTGGCTTCCACCAGCTCCTCCCTCGCTGCTCCGTCAGACAGGGGAGAATAACTCTGCCTTGACAAACAAGTCTTTCTTTCCTTTGCAAACATTTATCTCTGATTCATTGGGCCTTCAGGTCTGTTTAGGAGAAAGTAATTCAACCTCAGTATTTCAGCGGCAAAGAAATACACTGATGTGGGCAGCAGCGCGTTAGGCAGGAGAGCCAGACCCGCAAATCACTGTTTCCCGTCACCCAAATCCTGCTCTACCCTGGATTTCAACTGGTGTGTTTTGAACAAAATCCTCTAGACCTTTTTGCAAAGCCCAGAGCTATCTGTGCTCACACCTTTCCTCATTTTCACAATATGTGATGTGCTGTAGACCTTGTTATGTGAGAACATATGCAAAATAAAAAAATAAATGTGCTTTATCCGTCTTACAGTCTGTAAAGCTAAAAATATATCTCATCTTCCATTAGCTCCTCATTTAAAATAAATCAAATCAATTAAATATCACTTTTAAGACATTATAAACTATTATATACTTGAAAACATATTTATTCTCCAAGTTGATCATAAATAAATATAAGTGCAAATTAATCTAAAGTACTCTGTGAAATTTTATCTTTCAATCAAACAATTTCAGTGAAGCTCCTTAAGAAAACCTATTGCTGTGTTTCCTACTGTTCCGTAAGGTCAGACAGATGTGACCAAACATACGTAACATGTCAGATACATGCAAAATTCTCTTGCCATCATTTCTCTTTATGAGAAACAAAGAACACACCTTAAACCATGTGAAAGAGAAAAAGACCATACACCTGGATTCAAACTGTGTCTGTATTCTTTTGGAAAACTGGAACATGATTTCCTCTGAATAACAGACACAGAGCCCCAGGCACTTTACATGTTCAAAAATTAAACTTACAACTGGCATACATCTGGCAGTGATCCTGTACACTAAATCCGTTTGGTTGGCCAGATGGCCTGAGACTTGCAGCTTTTTAATCTCACACACAAAGCACTTTAGGCTGGAAAAAACAATAAATACAACATAATACAGCACCATGACAAAAGCCTCTTTTATTGGCTTTGGAGCTATAGGTACGGAAAATTATGGGCAAAGCAAGTATTTTTTTCACAATTTACTTCCTAAAATGTGCCATATTCTGTGACTGCATCCTCTTTTCCTCCGTTTCTTATACCTAATTGATCCTCAGCAAAGGATGAGTGATTCCTTAGGTACAAGGTTGGATGCTGGAGGCAGAGGATGGCATGATCTGCCATGACTCCTCTCTGATGAGGAAGAGCAGGACTGTGAGATCTTAATATTTCTTTTATTCCTGCTCTCTTTGGGACAAACATCCCACATTGTCTTTATGCATTAAAAATAGAGGCAGCTTTCAAAAGTGAATTTTTCTACTGCCAATATCTTCAAACAGCCAAGTCTTAGCAAAAACAAACAGTTCATTTGCTTTGCTCTGAATGCGTGTTTCTTTTTCTCAAATACTTTTCTGTATGTTATTAGTGAACACCCTTCCTCCCATTGACTTCAGCAGGAGCTGCAGTCTTTTTCCTGTACGCTACCGATCAATTCCTGCGCCTATATCTGGTTTTTTCTCCTTGTGAGCCACATTCCATTAAAATCAATGTAAAAACTCCCACTGAATTCGTGGCTATGTGAATAGCCGTCTACTGTCACCACGATATCACCGCACCTTTCACCTGCCCCGCACCACCGTTAAAGGAATGCCATCAGGAAGGGAGCACAGTGCTACGAGTTTGTGTTCAGTCCTTTGGTGTTTTCTGCAGCAAAAGCAGAAGTATTGCATAGCTGCGTGGGCGAAGCAGAAATTCAACCTTTCAGCATGACGCCCCCGTTCTTGCAGTAAGGCTAGGCGTTGCCGTCAGCTCATCCCTTGCCACGGCTATCCCTTTCTTGCCCTCTCTTTGGAAAGGCTAATGGAGCATCTTTGGCTTAGGCTTCTGTTATTCACCGTGCAACTAATTTGCTTAGAATAGTGGGGTTTAGGACAAACAGATGACTTCACTCACTGGCTCGTTTCATCTTTCCAGTGATGCCTTTTTTGCTGGCAGCTTCAAAGGCATCTTAGTGGATAAACTGTCTGACCTACTAAAAGAAGTACAAAGAGAATCCCCTTCTCAATTAATTCTTGTGCTCCAAATTCATACTCAGATTTGTTTCTGAGCAGCTTTCATTTCTGTTAATCAGCTATGACAGTTTTAGTTCCCTTGAGTTGTTGCTTGACTGCAGATCTCCTCCTGTACTGTACTTTTCCCAATCGTTTTAGGAAATGTTGCTACTGAAAAGGCAGAGGCCTGGACCTCAGCTGAACTGAATCAATATCTCCACCAAAGGAAATTCTTTCAACTTCACTAAAATTAAAGAAAGCAGATTTATGTCGCCCAAGGCTCCTGTCCCTAAATGTTACAGAGATAGCATGTGTGTATCTTATTGCCTAAAGACCTAGTCCAAATGCTGTTTCACACTCTTAAATTCCATAAATACAACTAGCTTGGGGGAAGAAAATTGCTCTATACTTTCATACCAGAGATCCTACAGTAAATTTGTGCTTTGGGGAAAGTAGCTGAATATAATGAGATGTTCACAGCATACATGGGAAATAAGCATCATCATCGTTGTCTTATGGACAAGAAAGCAGAGGCCGAGAGAAGTTTCACCCAAGGGCACGAGGGGAGTTGAAAGAGGAGCTGGGAAAAGAGATTAGTGATCTTCACCTGTCAGCTCTCTGCTCTCTGCTCAGAGCACTGGGCTGTGCCAGTGTTGTCAATGGGTGAAAAGAAAGTTGTGTGGTTCAGAGTCAAGATCTGTGGATTTGTTAAAAAAAAGATAATAAATGCACAAAACTATAGTGGCTTAGCGACTGCCTGGGGTGCTTACCTACAGCATCTGAGGCTTGTAGATGAAGATTTGAGCTGAGAAGCAAAGCCAGTAAATAAAGTCTTCCCTTCATCCCCGGTATTCCCAGTACCCCCGTGCAGCTGTGTCACTTGCTGAAATCTCTTCGGCTGGACCAACAGACATGCATCACATCTGGAAGCAGAAGACTTTAATTCGGATGCCTGACTACTAATGTATGAGCCTAACTTCAGCCAAGCAAGTTTGACAGTCCTGGCCTCTGCCTTTAATGCTATTAGTATTATGGAGGATCTATTGATGATTTCATGCCAAATCAATTTTGGCACATTAAAGTGATTTGTCTGAAATCCAGAAAAAGAGCTTTCCTAATAATTCAGCTCTTAGACTCTGCAATGCTGGCAGGAAGGTAATAATGTGCCTGCATAGGTGCCCTCAATTTGCTCTAAAAATTTCAGAAAGATTTTACTGGAATTTAAAGCATTTTAACACATATACTTTCTTTTAATCCTTTGCCATTGGTTTTAACACTGAGTAATTTGTAGTTCACTTCAAGGTAATTTTAAAATAAAAAAAATCAAAATTGTCTTTAAGGAAAAGGTGTTTCATCTTGAACTTAAAATCTTCCAGGTATATCTTTTAGACATATCTATATTTGCGCCTGCAGAAATGCACATTAGACTGCCAAAATGTACACTAGAAGAGTAGCCTTGAACTACTTGATGTTAGTCAGGCAACGCATTTGTCTTTCTGCCAGAGCAATGATGGTGCACAAATAAGCAAGAGCCAATGTACGATTTATCAGTGTCCTTTGTGGAGGATGTATCAGCTCCTTCCAAAATATTCTAACTTTTCACCCTATATGTGGATTCATATAAATGTGATGACCCATTGCTTTTACATTTGTGAATTATACTTGTCTGAGATGAAGGATCATATTAGCCGGCTTCATAAGAAAGGTTACTTACACCATACTCAAAGCTGTGAAAAGAAAAAATATGAAATACAACATTCCTCTCGCCTTTGTGCATTGGGTGAGGCAGATTCAGAGGTGTAGTAAATATTGACAATTGGGAATGCTAAAGAGCATAAAAGTTTAGTTGCTGTCTGGGTTTGATGTGTATATTGTTAGCAGTCACTGATTTTTTGTTGAAGGGTATCAGATATTTCAGTTAGCGAAGAAACAGCCAGGGATGCTAAATAGCTTGAAACGGGAAACAACCATCACCTGAACTGCCAGCTCATTAAAGGAGCGTTTGAGTGAATATATTGCAGCACAGAGACAGAGTTGTCCAGGGTCCATCCAAAACAGCGTCACCCAAATTCATAATGGCTAACCATAAAGGAAAAGGAAAATAAACACGTCTGCCCCTTTACATTTTTTTCTCCCCATTATGGAGTTTACTGTCTATCCCTCTTTATAGGTCTTGGATAGGGCCCTGGCACCGGCTGATGGCTTTGGGTCCATCAGCGCAACAGCCAGCTGCCTGAAATGGCCGGGGTTTGGCTCTGGCAGCCTGGCCTGCCGCAG
>NW_008794155.1:2923806-2927670 GCF_000699145.1 Aptenodytes forsteri | reverse complement strand
GGAGGGGAGGCCATCGGGCCCCGCCGCCTCGCTGGGTACCGGTCCTGCAAAACTCGCCAGAAACTCCGCGGTGTGCTCCGGGGCCGGGCTGCCGGCAGCGCTGCCAGGCCAGGGCGGCACCTCTTCCCCCAGGGAACTGCCTACCACAAACTCATTTTGGGGTGACTAAAACCTCATTAAGGAACATAAAAACTAACCCTCGCAGCCTCTAACATGATGAGAGAGTCTCCTGGTAATGAATCTTTGATGCAAATACAAGTTACAGAAATAGATGTCATATATGGGAAAAAATAAGTATCTTTTCCCTGACTTTACGCTATGCAGGGTGGTCAAGGAGACCTTTGCAAGGGGACTAAAGATAATGTCCCAGAAATGAAGAACACATTTTTCTTGCTCTAGGTAAATATACTGATATGCATGGGCAGCTTTTCCACTTCTGGCACATTGCTTCAATCTTTTCTTTCCCACCATGTGAACAAATGTTTGTTTGCTTCAAGTTCAAGACAGGCTTTCCAAGGCAAAATCCATCCAGATGGTCACCAGACAAAGGGAGGAGTCTCAGATTTCTCTAAACAGTTTTTTTAAACCAAAGAAATTGTTTGCTACAGTGTTCTTCACTGATGATGCCTTTTCTGCTATTGCTCACGACATTGATGGAATAAGCTGCTTTTGTTGATTAAAGCTCTTGAATCCCATAGGCAGTCTAAATCCTATCAAAAGGTTCATCTTTTCAGATGTTCTTTTTAAGTTCTTTAACTATGGTTTCTGAATTCTCCCTACTATTTCAATCCTCATAGCTAAGCCCTTCAAGCTATCTTTATGTAGTTCCTGGAACTGACATGAGCATATACTATTTCAATCCTCATAGCTAAGCCCTTCGAGCTATCTTTATGTAGTTCCTGGAAATGACATGAGCACTGTATGTAGTACACATTTACTTCAAATTAATATCTATATCATTGTTGTACACGTGTGTCACATGGTGCCCCAAAATTGCACTCTTCATGTACTGCACATGTAGTAGATGTGTAGATAGATGTTTGATAAATGCTTGTATATTATTCCTGGTTTTATTTCTTCAAAAACAAAACAATCACCCAAACCTTTAACCCCAAAATCTCATTTTACATCCTCTGTGTCATTTAAAATGTTGCATTTCTTTTCAGACCCAACGTTCTTGCCTCCTGTTTCAGAAACAATCACTTTTGCGGACGCTGGTGACACTCCATTTGCTGCAGGCTTGCTTGTCACAAAAACTATACACTGCTTTCATCCAGAAGCAAAACATAACAGGTGAGATCTACCACTTAGTGCACGAATGAAGTATTGATTCCTCCAGCAGAGTAAAATCTTCAGCTGCGATTAGCCCAAACACGTTGCTTAAAGCGGGAGGCTCTTCATGACAACCCAGGCCTCCATATCCTAAACGGTTGCGCACAGTCCCCTTTGTTTGCTAGGGAACTTTATAACCAACACCAGGGTGTTGCAGAGCACTGCGTGGGCTGGGGGACAATGGAGGAGTTTCATGGCTGCTCCATGTTACAGGGGTGCTGTGGTGCCTGCGCCCGGGAGGGCAAGCTGCAAGCACGGTGACCCACCGGTGGCAGAGCGTCGTGGATGGGACCGGTGGGACAAAAGTACGAGGAAGTCAGGGCACAAGAGTTTACATATGCCAAAAGATGATGAATGGGAAATCCTGTCCTCAGGAATGTCCTGTGAGAAAGCAGGAGCGAGCCAGAACAGCCATGTGGCAGGTGGATCAAAGGAGATGACAGACGTGGTAGGACCAGATGCTTGGGGCAGTGAAACATGAGCAAGAAACTTCAGTGAGATGTTCTCACAGGTTTTGCTCCTGATTATCGCACAGGTCATGTTATTAATGGGTAGTAAAGCTCCTTTGTCAGTGGTTTTCTGTTCACACCCTGTTCAGTAATTAACATGCATTTCATCTGAGAGGGACAAGACTTTTTTTAGTGAGCTGTAGAAAAGTCACATGGATTTTGGTATGATTCATACTGCCTTTGTAATTTCTTGAGATTCACTTCACTAGAGCAGACTTTTGATGTGCTGAGGCATGTGAGATGGTTAAATAGCTGTTATAGTCCACTTGGTCATCACACTTGGTACTATGCTCCACATATGGCTTGAAGTGTTTGGGATTAAAGATGACGGATGCCTGTCAGTGCGAGCTGGATCCAGAACCTACCCATTCAGCAGGTCACGCGGGATCTGGTTACCATCAAGGCAACTGAAGGACTTGAAACACCCAGCTTTAAATTCCTGCTCCGTCAGCATATATGACCTTGGGAAGCATGAAAAGTCTTTCTCTGCCTCAACGAAATGGGGAAAAATATGCTTCCCTGCCTCACGTAGACCTGAGGATAAATTCCTGAAAGCTGCTGAGGTGCTCAGATCCTACAGTAACAGAGGCAATATAGGTACAATAGATTGATAGTCTTTCCATTAACTTTGGATGAGACCTTATAGGCATTGTGCATTTCTTGCTATGTTCAAAGCAAGCAATTATCATTATTTCCATCTGTTCTTTCTCTGCCTGCGTCCTTTAAAAGTTATGGCAAAGGCTGATGAGGTAAAAAGACTCAGAAATGAGCAAAGTGAAACAAAACCTCTCACCAAGGTATGTCTGGAAAAACAATACATTCTCAGAACTGTGTTACCCATTGAGCAAAAAAATATACACATACTATCAAGCCTGAAATTTTTGCAAATTATTTTGTGAACCATCATGAAGAATGTCTTCGGGGCTTGGGTGAATGGCACCTCCTCACCAGCACGTTCAGATCGATGGCACAACTGGGTTTTAAAATAAGTAATTTCTGAGTATTGGCATGTTTTAGTTTTCAAAACACTTTTATTTTACAGTCTTTGTAAAATTGGCTCAGAAATGGACAGTGTCAATGATTTCTTTGAGAAAAATAACACAAAAAACTTGCTACAGGCAAAGAAAGCCAATCCTACAGAATGATGACTTCTGCCTAACAGAGTAATGCTTACCCAGAGTAATTACATCTTTTACCAGATGCAGTAAAAGACATATAAAGTCATATGAAAGTGGACAGCTAACTATTGGCTTCGTATAAACAGAGCTGCAACAAAAACTGGAGTAGGGTCTCTCTCTCTCAGAGAAGAGGAAAGGCAGATTGGTGACGTCACACCAGCACAACCTCTGAAGAGGTAGAGAAGAATTGTGATATCTCTAAAATTGCTGCCTTCTTAAAACTCACATATACATTGGCCCTCCCTTAAGTTCTGTTTAGTTCGTGCCGAATATCCTGCTAAACCTTCTCCTGAAATCTAAATTCCCAGTTCCTAGGGAAAATGCAGGTTGTTACCAATATTACAGTTTCTCGGTTCCTCTGCTTGTATGAAGGTTTATGAAATTATGTTGTGGCTCCTTTTAAACACTATATTCAGAGACTCAGAAATATGATCGATGGTTAGGAATAAATGCACATTTATCGCATTTGAGCCTAGATAATGTGTTAGATTATTTTTTATGTTGCATTCTCAGCAAGCTTTAGCATCATTTAGGCTTGCCAATGTGACGCCCATCTACAAGAAGGGCCGGAAGGAGGATCCGGGGAACTACAGGCCTGTCAGCCTGACCTCGGTGCCGGGGAAGGTTATGGAGCGGTTCATCTTGAGGGCGCTCACAAGGCATGAGCGGGACAACCAGGGGATCAGGCCCAGCCAGCACGGATTCATGAAAGGCAGGTCCTGCTTGACCAACCTGATCTCCTTCTATGACCAGGTGACCGCCTAGTGGATGAGGGAAAGGCTGTGGATGTGGTCTACCTGGACTTCAGTAAGGCCTTTGACACCGTCTCCCACAGCATTCTCCTC